>NC_133666.1:682758250-683035750 GCF_037893015.1 Macrotis lagotis
TAAAGTCACTCTATGGTCCCAGTAGCCTCAGTTCCCAAGGGAGAGCCAGATTAAGTCAAATTCAGATGTTCCCAGAGAGACTTCCGAGTTGGGGTAGAGTCACAGAGACTCTTCATTATGAAAAGTCTTCCAGACTGATGTTGTCCACTGCAGTATTACATATGGATGCCTACAATTCCACTCCACTACTTATGATAAGAGTTTTCTCCTCCTAGGTTCAAAAAGCAATCTTTGACTCAATATGACAATGAAAAACTTCTAATCCTGAGAATTCTTTTGTTCAAAATAATTCACTATTCCAAGTTTAGTTTTGCACTATATCTCCTCTCCACTAGTACAGTCAGAACCTGGGCTAACCTCTGGTCACACTAAGAAAGGTAAAACCAGCCCCTGCCCTCAGAGTTTACATGCTGGTAGAAGGGTCAACACGTAAATATTTAGGGATATCCAAGATGGAAGACAGCTTTAAAGGGGAAGGCTCTAGAAGATGGAGACATTGGGAAAGGCTTCCTTCCTTACAGGAGATGAGTCTTGAGGGAAGTCAAAGAAACTAAGAGTCTGAGGTGAAGGTACAGAAAATTCCAGGCATGGAAGATAGCGCAAGCAAAGGCAGAGAGATGATAGTTTGTAAGAACAAGCTGGCTGGTGTGACTGTATCAAGAGCATGTGAAGAAAGGCAGGATGCATCTAGGAGGTTGTGAAGGGCTTTAAATGACAAAGGAGTTTTTATATTTGGTCCAGTGGGTAATAGGGAGCCCAAGAGTTCACTGAGCAAGGGGTTATTCAGTACAACTGTACTATAGGTGGAGTTCCTTTGGCAGATGTTTGGAAGAAGCTAAAACAAAGTCCATGCAAGAGGTGAGGTGTGCCTACATTCCAGAGGTAGCTGTGTGAGTAAAGAGGAGTTAGGGAAGATGTCCACGAAGGGGGCCTTTAAGAATGGGAGGATAACGATGCCCTCAAGAGTCATGGGGAAGTCCAGAAGAGGGAAGGAGAGACAGTATTTGTATTTTGCTATTGGGATAATTGTAACCCCTTATCTCCAATCTGGTGCTGAGTGCCTCCAAACTTTACTAACTGGTTCTCCAATAACAGACATACAATCTGTCATCAGGGTTCAATATCAGACATTAAGACCATGGGCATTAATATAAAGGAAGGAGTGACTCCAAATGGCAAAGTAAGTTGTGAAATTATTTAAACAGCAATTATAATCATAAGCACTAAGTTCAAAGCAATTCAATGTCCAAATATGAGATCAATAATTAGTTCAAATCTCAAAAATCAAAAGAATGTACCAAGAGAAAAAAAATGAATAATAGAGAACTAAAGAACCAAGGCTGACCTAATGTCCTTTTAATTTTTCTAAAAATAAACAGAATTGCATGTACATGATGCAGCAGAAATTTAGGTCAGCGAATCTTCAAATAGGAGGCATGGAAACAAACAAAAAAATATGTTAGGTTGAAAAGACTGTACTAGACCAGTCTGGTTAGATTAGAGGGTTCTAGGCAAGCAAATGAAAGTTTCTTAAGAGGATGGAATGATTGCTTTATATAAACATCTAACAAATGAAAATAATGTTTATTTGCACTTGCTACCCAAAAGTCAGACCCTACCTTCTAGGAGCTCTTTCAATTTAACTTTCCCAAAATAAATGCTATCATCAGAATTATAATTATTCCTTCAAACATAATCTCCCTCAATATCTACTGCCTTTATACCTCTCACCCTCTAGCTGTAAAAAAAAAACAAAACCCACAAAAATACAGTTTTATGATTTTTTTGTACAAAGGAATTTCAATATCCCACTTATGGACAAAATCAAACCTTTCAACCAAGAGTAAGAACCAAAAGTAATCACATCTAAGCTAAAATATCCCATCTTATAAAATGTCCTGATTCCTTTTAATACTGTTAACAACAGTCTCTTTGGATGTTGCTACTCCTACTCAGCTACTGATAAGCTTCCTAACTTGGAACCCTTTCAGTTTTGTTCTACACAGGTTGAGATGGTAGGGGTGGCTAGGTGGTGCAGTAGATAGAGCACCAGCCCTGGAGTACCTGAGTTCAAATCCGGCCTCAGACACTTAATAATTACCTAGCTGTGTGGCCTTGGGCAAGCCACACCCCATTGCCTTTCAAAATCCTTAAAAAAAAAAAAAGGTTGAGATGGGAAATTTACATTATCAATAGTTACAAAGAATGTTCAAGAGAAAATTGCTGAGCTTAAGAACCTAAAATGGAAGAGCAGGAGAAAGAGGTAGAGTGGTAAAAGAACTTGAGCAGAGGCCAAAATACCTGAGTTTATAGTCCATATATATGATCTTGGCACATGCACTTCAAGCATCCTTTCCAACTCAGGGATTCTGGGCAAAGGAGATGAAGCTGTTTATTTCACAAAACTTGATGTTCCTAGGTAGAATACAAGTCTAACTTGGGAGTGGGCAAGGTCATCATTTTAAAGCACTGATGTGACAAGCGAAGGAGAGAGCCTAAGAGGACTAAGCTACTATAAAAAGCTATGAAAAACCCAAACCCACAAATGTCATTTTTGTCAAAGTTGGTATAATTCTCTTGACTGATGGTTAATATGCACTAAGTGTTGGAGATACAAAGAAAGGCCTAAGACAGTCCCCTGCCCTCAAGGAGCTGCCCATCTACTGGCAGAGAACATGCAAGCAATGATTTATATGCACAGAAAACATATATGGGATTAACTGGAGGTCATCTGCAGAGGGAAGGCACTAGCCCAAAGAGGGATCAGAGGTTGGAAAGTCCAAAGGTGGAGATGAGGGAGCCAAATGAACACTCAAGAATCAAGAGATGGAGTGTCTTGTGCCAGAAAGAACAAACAAGCCAATATCAATTGACTGGAGGGTGTAAGAAAAGGGACTAAAGAAATAAGACTGGAATGGAAGGAAGGGCCAGGTTAAGAAGGGCTTTGACACACAATAGTCTATGTTCTAGTGAATACGGTTTGTTCCCAACTAAGTAACAATTATTCTCATCAACTGTTCTGAAGAACAAAAGAGGTATGCCTATTGTTAGGGAGTCTGCTCTTTTTTCACTGGGATCTGCTTCACTTATGCACACCTTTTGCTTTTTTACCACCTATTGCCTTTTCCCACCTTGCAAAGAATCTTGGCTATTGCATTACTGGGAAGCAATCAGGGTCGATAACATTTTGATGTTTGAAGTAAAACAAATGATTATTTCTCATATATTAATAACCAATTATTAAATTAAGACACTTTCCCCCTTCTATTTTTCAGAAATCAGTCCCTAGCAAGTTGTTCAGCCAGCACCTCAAATACACTGAGATTAGATTAACTTTATCCTCATCTAGTTCAGACCTCACCCAATAGAGGAAGCTTAGGTTTGAGGGTGGGAGTGGATCCTTTGTCTAGATTGCCTGTGTAGAGAGAAGTAAGATTCATATAATCAAAGTCATGTCTCAGTCCCTGTCCCTCATCAGAATAGTTCCACCTCTCAGTATAATATTCATTCTCCTCAATAACCAATGTTAACCCATCAGAGTTGATTGCCATCTGTTAGAAAATACCCACTCTTCTAAAAACATAAAGGCATCAATAGGTCTCCATGATCTGTCACTGGTTCAAGAGAAATGGCCTTTTATCAATGAATAATGAATCCATAATTAAGAAAATGGTAAATTATCTAGAAATTTTGTCTCAAGCTTTTTATATGCCACTGAAGCATGGAAAGGCTTCACATGCAGCAGTAAAACCATCCTTAACTGTTAGAATCAAAATATAACCTGTACATAAATACTGAGCTCCTTCCAGATTGGGCAGAAGAACAAAAGGTAAAAATAATGTGGCAAGTGAGACAGAAGACCTGAAAGAGAGAGGACAAAGGTTCAAGTGGTCGTTAAGGGTGCCATCAGAAACATTTATCATGACTGTTTTTCTGAACTCTTCCTACATTACAACCCCCAATGATAAAAAATAGCTTAGGAGACATTCAGGAACTAAAACTCCAGGTAATTTCAATATTAATGAGACAACAATAATAGTTAATAAAGTACTTATAAACACTAGCTCCTGTGCCAAGATCTTTAAAAATACTATCTCATTTTATCCATACGATTATCCTCATTCTGCAGATGAGGAAACGGAGGCAAACGAAGGGGAAGTGACTTGCCTGGGTCCCATAGGCAGGGAGGATCTGGACTCGGGTCTTGTCTCCCAGCCATAACCAAGCTGGCCCTGGTAAAATATGGAAAGGTTGCACCTAGAGTGGGAGTCACCAGAATTTTGCTCCCAGGTGCCAAAATTTAAAAGGATCTTATTCTTGGTCCTTCATCAGAAGAGCAATAACTGAGCCTATAATCTAGATAATAATTTAAAATAAAATGCCAAATAGAGGCTTCCTCTGCCTACAGCATGGGTGTCTAACCCTTTAGCTCTTTTGAGTCATATCACCCAACAAAAACTTGTCAAGGGCCACCTACAAAGTTTAATACTTATTTATGACTACAATGTTAATTCATGTTACCAATGGATATAATGGTAAAATGCAATGAGGCCACACTTGCCCTACATACATACTCTGCAGGTAAGCTACTTTCCAGACCTGTTCCTCCTGCCCTTCCCCACCTCAGCCTGGACCTCCTGAGCAGCTGCTTTTACCCTGCCCAACAATATATAAGGGCATGTTTTGTGACACCTGTAAGACTCTGGAAAGTTGAAGAATACTAGCATGTATCATCTCAGTGAATGAATTTTCTGCCTTATGATCAAAAGGTAGCACAGGATTGTACAACACTCCTTGTAAAAAATATTTTCTGCTTGAAATCATGTAAGAATAAAAATTTGCCTTTTCTAAAGGCTTCCTCCTATGACTCAAAACACATCTCTCTTCCATCTTAGGAAAAACCTTCCACTGACTCTACAAATTGCTCTAAATTAAATTTTTCTATTTTCCTTCATTTCTGACCTTCCTAAATGAGTGGTCCATACCTCATTCATGCCTTCATTACTTCCACTAATGTCTCCTGGACCCTCTGCAGCAGATGGCTTTTTCCTTTATTTTGACATCTGAGAGCTATTTCAATAATGACCTTGTGTGACTTTGTAGCAAATACATTAATTTCTCAGTATTCTCATCAGCAAAATGATAACCTCTAAGGCCCCTTTCAGCTCTAACATTCTAGGGTCACAATGTTATCTGCTCTGATTGCCTAGTGTTCCCCACAAAACCACCACTCTTCTAGCCAAGCCCATTTCCTCACGATCTCCACAAACAGCATTCCTTACTGCCAGTGGTTCCCCAAGTCCTCCTTATTCTGGGAGTAGAGTTCAGGCTCTCACTTCATAAATCTCTTCCAGTTCACTCCAAGAGCTATCATCACTGTCACTCTTACTGGAATCCAGGGTTTCAGGCTGCGACATGGTCATGAGGTGTTCCACATCCACTGGGGTCCTCAGAAGTTCCTGGACCTCTTGGTGCATAACACCAGATGTGCAGAACAGGTTCTTAACTAATACCTGTGGGTGGAAGGAATGACTACACACTACTCAAGTGATTTGGTCAAGTGATTTGGATGCACATTAGATTAATCACCAGGCTTTCATCAAAATTTTTATTAGACTACAGATTTTTATAAAAACACATGCATGCGCATCCTTCAATTCACTCAATCAGTGCACTAAAGACTGGTCCAACTGCCTTGTTATCGTACTGTCATGCTTAACCCTAAAGGGGAAGGACCATCCCATGACCAGGGGCATATGCTCAGCAGGTACAAACTCATTTTAGTCAAGTCTAGTTTTATTTTTCTTTTTTCTTTTTTTTTAACAAGGCAATGGGGTTAAGTGATTTGCCCAAGGTCACACAACTAGGCAATTATTAAGCATCTGAGGCCAGATTTGAACTCAAGTCCTCCTGACTCAAGGGCCAGGACTCTATCCACTGTGCCACCTAGCTGCCCCACAAACTCATTTTAAAACCACTATCACTGAATCACAAAACAAAAACCCCTTTAACATCTTAAGAGATTTCAACCTAGGATGCAATATAGCTGAGGGAGAGCTGCCAGAGAGAACTTTAAGATAATGGATTAGCAAGTAAGAGGTAAGATCCAAATAAGAGTCCAGAAGCCAATGAAAACGCTAAAGATGGAGATCTTAAGAAGCTGAATGAAATAAGGAAAGTTTGTGATGATACATCAGGAAAACCTAAAGATAAGTAAGGTAAAAGAAAAACAGTTCTAAAATCATTTACGCAACAGAAATCAGGACCTAGGCAGAGATGGTTCAGAGGCTACATACAAAAGGCATTTGGGCTACATACAAGTAGAGACCCTGATACTACTGGGCCTATCTTTTGCTTGAGTCATACAGCTTTAAATAGATTTCCTTAAGGATTCATTAGTATTAGTTAAGTGGGAGTACCTGGCTCCCACTTACCCATACCTAGGGGTCTCAGGTGAGTGTGTTAAGACTAGTAAACTGACAAGTAGTTCAGACAATTAAGATTTTTCATCATCATCTGCTCCTAAATCAAATATAGGCAGTTCTCACTTTATGTAAATCTGTATTGTGCAAATTTGACTTTCCATAAAGAATTATAAAAGAAATCTGAATTCTAAAAAAAAAAAACCAAAAACCTGTCAATTTTACTATACAGAATGTGCTTGCTCTCTTCTCCCCTCCTGACCTTCAGCTTGGTATGGCCTCCCCCCCCCCCACTCTCTTCCCCCACACCAAAAAAATACCAAAGGGGAAAAAACACCTTCAATTGAAAGCAAAAAGAACGGATGCACAGAGAGACCACTATGGCTACTGCCAGATTGCAGGCTTGCCCTGAAAACTAGAGTGGAGGACCAGAAGACCTTTGCCTTGCTTGGCCCAACCTCCCTGGTGCTCAGGTACTTTGTATCTGTCTCCAGGTCCATTCTCTCCTATCTATGTCCAGACCCCACAACCTGTTCTCATTTCCAGTCAGGCCCCCATATGGTTGGCCCTGCCTCCCAGCATTCTTTTTCCTGTTCTCTCTTCTGTTCTTGAATCATGTGTCACCCCCTTTATCCCAACTCTGCCTCCCTCCCAATCATCTGTGGGCATATTTGAATTACGTAAGGTTTGCAGACTAGTCCATTTACCTAAAGTGAGAACAGTCAGTACTACTACTTTTGAGTTATCCACAGCAATGTTCCCTTACCTTAGTGTGACTGCGGAAGTGTAGTGACTATTTCTTTCAAAATATCACTTGTAAATAGCAAAATGGTAAGATTCTCTATTTTCATCCTGTTCTGTAAACAAATTACTCCCTTTATTAGTCACAATCAATTTTAACTGAAAAACTAATATAACAACACTTAAGAGTACTGTTATTAAATATGAGTCTGTTTCCAGAAGAAACTGGTATCATCCACTTAATTTCAGACCCATCTCATTTTTTTATTTGTTATTGTCTGTCTCAGATATACATAATATAGATGGACAAGTTCCATAAATTGTCCATCCAACTGCATGCTCTGAAATGGATCACACATGCTCTTCATCTACTTAAGTCTTTCCTGTGAGTGGCTATCAGGCCAAAATGTTTGCAGAACTCTTCTCTGAACCTCCACAACATTCTTAGACTTGAGTAATCACCACAATGGCATCCACAGAGATATCATATGGCAACATGGATCACAACAGTTTCTGAAGATCTGAAAATGAACATCACACAGAAGGTAATAATAGAGAGGCACAAGGTGGGTGTGAGAACACTGGAACTTTGAGCAGAAGCAAGAAATGTACCCAGGAAAATGAATGAGAAGAGTAGAACATGAGCTGGTAAAAGTGGCTATGGCAATGATGAGTGAATAGGCCAAGTGCTCTACTGTATCCCTTACAATGTCAGGAGGAAATAGGAAAGCTCACCAGCACATTGAGAGGACTCTCTGTAGTGAACTTACAGAGAACAACAAGACAAGACAGATTTACAATGGGCAACTGAAGGGAACATTCAAACTGAAGACACAGATCTTTGTTAGGAGACTAGTATTTTTTTTAATGCTTTTAATATTTTTAGATTTTTACATTTAGATTTCCTCATTCATCCCCCTCTCTTATAACATAAGATTTTTTTTAAAAGGGGAAAAAAAGAAGAGAAAAAATTCTGCAAAAACCAATCAATACATGAAAAAAATTATTGAAATTATATGCACCGTCCAATACTGTGGACACTGTCCTTGGAAAGTAGTATGGGAAAGGGTGTCTCCTCTCTTCTTTAAAGAAAAGTTTGTTCTTTGTAATTTCACAACATGGACTTTTCATTGTTTTGTGACAGGTATTCCGTCCACTTACATTGTTAAGAGTCATTTGTGTGGACTAGTAAATCCTGAAGCAAGCATTTCTGAAATAGGGTGATGTCCAACTATAGATAAAGGAAAAACAAGGGGCATACAAACTGTGGCAGCTGCACACTCTTCTAGTCACCACTTAAATCAAGTCCAAACATGTTCAATGTGGCCCTTCTTCACATCTCTTTGGCCATGGGTGCAAGTTTCCATGTGACCTGGTACAGTAAGATAACTGTGAGTCTTGGAAAACTCTTGTGTCCTGCCAGTCATAAGTATTGTACTGCCTACTATGTCCTAGGCCCTCTGCCAAAGGTGACACAAAGAAAGGCAAAAGACTGCTGTTCAGACCTTCAGTCTGATCAGAGCAAGAGCATCTCAAATCTGGTCCTACCAGGGCATCTGAACAGGGCTGGTTTTTCCTGAAGCTATAACCCCACTGAACGACAGGTAATGGGCTAACAGACTGAACCAGAGAGGCAACAAGACATTACCAATTGGGGGCAGCTAGGTTGTGTAGTGGATAAAGCACCAGCCCTGGAGTCAGGAGTACCTGGGTTCAAATCCGGCCTCAGACACTTAATAATGACCTAGCTGTGTGGCCTTGGGCAAGCCACTTAACCTCATTGCCTTGCAAAAACTTAAAAAAAAAAGACATTACCAATTCTAGGAGAATCAACCTTCAGACTTTTTCTCTGTGGTTAGATTCGATCACTCTCAGCTTGGTTACCCCTCTCATTTTTGGTGGAAAGGTCATAGGGGTTCAGTGGTTGGTTCTTGTCCATCTTGTCCTTGAAGAAGACGATACAGTGTGTCTTACTATGAATGATCAGACCAGGAAGAGCTCAGAATGCTCCACCACAGGTCAGGCACCAATAGTCCATGTGAACATATGGGGCAAATGCTCTAAACTTGTACATCTCACATTTCCATGGAGCTGTTTCAATTCTGCCTTGCTCACAGAGCACAGCCCCCTCTCTGATGAGGGCACACCATATTGGTGGGTCCTGGGCCAAGGTCTCCCATGATGCACAATCAATTCCAAAGTTCTTAGAGAGACCTTCAGTGTAGGGATGGTGCTACATAAAGAAGTGTTTGTGAATAGGCAAATGGACTGCTGAAGCTGCTAAAAATACAAATCTCAACTTGTAGCCAACATTAAAAGGCTCCTTCAGGGGTGGTCTAATAGTTTTAAAGACTTCTGAAAGTAATTTGTATTCTGAGATGTCTAGCTATATATGTAAACTGGGCCTGAACGGTGGTTATGTGCTTTGAGGGAAAAGCACCTATGTAACATGAGCAAGATAAAATAATGATGATAATGTGAAATTTTCTCTGGCAATCTCTAGCCAATTGTTATGTGAGAAATATGGAGATGATGGGCAACCACCTAGCCAGAAGGAGATGTTTAGTTCTTTTTAGATAGTTAATATCTAAATGGGTTCATTACAAAAAGTTAAATTTTATATATATATATATAATATATATGAATAAGGATTATTGTTTTTACATCTCAAAATCTGTTTATTGCATTTCATTTACAGCACTGTCCTGAGCTACATGAGCAACAAATGAAATGATTTTTTTCCCTGGATCTCTTTTACCAAATTACAGCCTGGAACACTCTTGGTTCTCCTTAGTGCTCAAGCCACCTGAAACTCTGGTTATAGATAACTGCTATATTACAACATCTGCCTGACATCAGGTATGATAAAATAGAAAGACAATATGCCAATGAAGCCACTTAGCCCTATGGGGTTTGATGTTCAGATGGAGTAAGAGACCTTTGAAAGAATGACTCTAGCCTCAACTAAAGTAGGATTCTTTTAAAAGTTCCTCACCTGGCCCATTGAAAAATAATGTCTGTATAAGGGAACATGTCCTTGGTGTCCCTCTCTCCTCTATAATAGCAAATTGCCATGATCATTCCAGGTGCATTATATTAAGTATGAAAGTGAGCCAGTGGATCAGGATAATGCCTATTGGCATATTTAACAGCTTTAAAGGAGAGATCCATTCTTCAACAGATTCAACATGACCAAAGCAAAATAGAAAATTTGGGGGCAAATTTCTTGACATGTGCAGGTTTAAAATGCTTTTTCAGTACATTTGTTTATACTATTAGAGTTTTTGTTGAACAACTTATGTGGCATCTGTCAATGAATCTGTTATATTGGAACCCATTTTGATACTGCCTTAGGATTATTAGGTATAATTTTTGCCTCTTATAGACCTGTTTTTTCCCCTAAATTATTAGACTTTTCTGTTACAATATCTCTGGATTTTGCTTGCTCAATTTTTTCCCTTTGAGTTTTGTTTCTCTTAGCTGTATATCTCCAAGATCAGCCTCTGCTGGATACCAACCAACTGTGCCAGCCAATCAATCCCTGGACCCTGCCTCAATGAAGCCCTGGCATCTCCAAATGGACTCTGAAAGGCCCAGAAGACTCTGGTCCTAAAATGATTGAGGGGGGAATGATGCAGGGGAAGATGAAGAGATTTGAATGTAACAGAAAGAATTTGGGTCGAGATGTAAATTGACTTGGAAGTAGAGAATTATGATTGTAACAGAAATAATTGTAATCTTGGATGGGGACCCTCCCCATTCTTAAAGTACCATTGTTTTATGTAAAATTTGTATCCTGATCTCCTTGGGCTTTACCCTCTACCTAATTCCAGTATAGGGGAAGGGAGTTCACCTTTTGCCCTCTGGATGAGAGGCAAGACATAAAAACCTAAGCTGGACTCCAGTTCAGGACTGACTCAAGTCTTCTCTGACCATGGCCCAGCCAAAGCTGCTTGGTTGTTCTTTTATCTCTCTCTTTCTCTCTCTAGTTGTTCCTATGGTCTTGTAACCTTTTATTTTTTTATTTTTAGGTTTTTGCAAGGCAAACGGGGTTAAGTGGCTTACCCAAGGCCACACAGCTAGGTAATTATTAAGTGTCTGAGACCGGATTTGAACCCAGGTACTCCTGACTCCAAAGCTGGTGCTTTATCCACTATGCCACCTAGCCGCCCCTCTTGTAACCTTTTAAACAAATTTTTGTTTTATTTCCACCCTCCCAAAAGTCTCCTTCAAGAACTACTCTATTTTTATTTTTCATAGTAAAAAAGTAAAATTCTGTTTTTTCATTTTGTTAAAGTCAATCTATTCAGGCACTAAAGAAATTCAGTATATAGAAATCATGATTCATAATTTCAACCTTCCTTCTCTCTCTTTTCCAGATCATTTTCACTCTATCATTTCCACTCCATTCTTTTAAAATTCCAAGGGCCTGGTAGGTGGCTCAGCAGATAGAGGCATTGTTCCTGTAGTCAGGAGGACTGAGTTCAGGTCAAGTGCCTCAGACATTTGACAACTAGCTATGATCTTGGTAAAGTCACTTATAACCCCAACTGCCTGGCAAATAAATAAAATGAAATTCCAGAAAAGAACTTTTTTCCCAAATGCTAAAAAACTTGATTTTAAAAAAATCTGCTCTAGAAATTAAAGAAAATGTTTCTTCACACACATATGGATGAAGGACTGCTCAGAAACAAAATCAAGATTTTTTCTGACTTCTGAATAAAGATTTAAGTACAACTAAAATTATGAATACTAGAACTTTTTTTTAAAATGAAAAGACAGTTTTAAATTTCCAAGGGTCTTGTATATAGTAGGTACTGCTGAATTGTTTATCACATTAGGCAGTACTGTCATCAAGATTTGGACACCACAGTCAAATTAGATAAGTAGCTTTATAGAAGATGTCCTTTCGGGATAACTCTGGGTTTCTGCCGGAACAGCATGAAGTGAATGAAAATTATAGAAGTGAACTAAAACCCATTAATCTCTAAATAAAAAGAAATTATACAGGTTCATAACAATTTAAAATATTTTATACCATTTCTAACATAAGTATATTACCAAAATAGAAATCAATTTTGGGAATTGCATAAACATTAGGCATGTAGTTTAATTCATGGTATTACTTGACAAATGATACTGATATGCTGCACACAAGTATTTTTCACAAAGCATTTACAATAAACATTGAAGGAAGTGGTTTCAATACAAATTTATGGTGCACAGCTTTGGTTAATTTTAGCTTAAATCATTCATCACTAGAAATACCACTACAGCATTGTAAATGAATTATAGGCAAAATACACTTTTAAAACTAAATTGCTTGAGTCTTAGTGTGTAAAGTCAACCTTTACAGACTGCCAATAACACTGAAGAGCCTTTCCTTCACAAGAAACTGAGTCAGGTATGATGACTCTGTTTACAAAGAATAATGAACGTTAAAGTCAAAGTATTATTGAATTTAAAATTGGAATGCACCTTTCTAGATTGTCTAGTCGCCACTCTTCATTTTACAAATGAAAAAAAAGGAAGCAGAGAAAAGCTAAGAGGCTGGCTCCATGACTCCAAGTTAGAAAGAAATCAGGGCTAACCTGGGCCCACTGCATACCCCTTTAGATAGGTATTTTTATTATTTTTGGGTGTGATACTCCCTTCAGGAGGGAAGTTTTTAACCTGGACTCCTCTTTTTGCCATATGATCATGAATAAAGAATTGGGTGATCCTCTCAACAGTTACCTAAAAATGGGGATGCAAACTTTTAAACGTTGCAAAACATGGTGTTTCCCATTCTTAAACACATTAATTGTAAAAGCACTAGGGGCAGTGGGGTGGTGCAGTGGATAGAGCACTGGACCAGGAGTTAGGAGGACCTGAGTTCAAATCCAGGTCTCAAACATTTAATAATTACCTAGCTGTGTGGCCTTGGGCAAGCCACTTAACCCCATTGCCTTGCAAAAAAAAAAAAAAAGCATCACAGAATGGAGACTTAAGTAAATTCCAATTCTCACCCAAACTTCTGCTGCAACCTAGTTCGTGTATGTATGTATGTGTGTATATACATATATATTTACAGGAATACACACACACATATAGATATATATGTAAAATCTGTGACAGTAATTTTTTCAAGTATTAATTATTTCTTCAACAGAAAGATAAGATAGTCTGGGGGCAGCTAGGTGGCACAGGGTTCAAATCCCACCTCAGACACTTAATTGCCTAGCTGTGTGACCTTGGGCAAGTCACTTAACCCCACTGCCTTTCAAAAAACCAAAAACTTAAAAAAAATAGTAATAATTGTAGGTATTTTAATTTTTTTCTCTCTCCCCTTTACTTTATTGCTCAAGCGAGTCTATATTTATGGGGGAGGGGGTATTTCATTTATTCTTAAACAAGAATATTTTATTAATATATAAAAACATTATTTGTATAAAATGAGAATAAATATTAAAGAAAAAACAAAAACAAAAACAACAACAAAGATAAGATGGTCTGACAAATCCATCAACTTATCAAATGACCATTACTTATTAAGTACTGACTATATGAATTGTTTGGGGGGAGGGGTATGTTGCCCCATTCACTTCTATTATGCAGGCGAGGCATAACTTTATGCCAAAATGGATCTGTCCAATGTAAGCAGGGCTTATGCTAAATTAAGTGGTTCACACTGTGGAATTTCAAGGAGAGAACTCTTTCACAATCTTGCCCCTTGTACCACTTAACTTACTGCCTCTCCTTGCCTCAGTTTCCTCCTCTATAGCTTTCACACAAGAGTTGGTAGGATTTAGTGATGTCTAAGATCCTTCCAAGCTCTAAGATCCTATGGCAGCTGGTAGAGGAAGAGTGTAGTCAGCAGAGTCTTGGTTTGGAATCCAGCTGTGTGACCCTGGACAAATTCTAAGGTCAATCAAGCAACTAACCTTAGTCTAAATCAGACACTGCTAAATGTTAAGGAAACAGAGAAAAGGCAGAAAGAGGCTGCTCTCATTCTAATAGGAGATACAATGGATCACTAGTCCACCATTAGTATCAAGGAGGAAATAGTGATAATAGTGTCAAAGGCTGCCAGAGTTCAGAGCAGAATGAGAATTATTTAATTGGCCACTGGACTTGACAATTAAGAGAAAGCAGTTTTGGATGGAATGATTAGGACTGCAGTCAGATCATAAGGGATTGAAAGTGGAGGCACAAAGCCTTAAATCGTTCTTGCTGAGATTCTGAGGTACCACTGTACCACTTCCCACCTCACATTGGCCAATAGGACAAAAAAGGAATAGGATCAATATGGGAAGGGATGTGGGAAACCTGGGAAATGAATGTCATACTAGTAGAGTTGTGAATTGATCCACCCTTTCTGGAGGGCAAGTTGGAATTATGCCCAAAGGACTAAAAAACTGTGCCTAATGTTAAGACTCAGCAATACTATTACTAGGTCTGTATCCCAGAGATCATAAAAAAGGGAAAAGGACCCAAATGTATAAAATTTATAGCAGCTCTTTCTTGTAGGGGCAAAGAACTGGAAATTGAGGGAATGCCCATCAATTGGAGAATGGCTGAACAAATTACGGTATATGTGATAGAGTATTACTGTTCTGTAAGAAACCAGATGGACTTAAGAAAAGCCTGGAAAAACTTGCGTGAACTGATGTTGAGTGAAGTAAGCTGATCCAAAAGAACAATGTACGCATTAACAGCAACATTATGTGATGATCAACTATGATGAATTTAGTTGTTCTTCTCAGTCACACAATGAACAAAGACAATTCTTTTTTATCCTAATGAATACCAGATTCATTTGATTTGTTTTCTGAATATATACAATGATAGTTTCTACCAATCATTTTTGGCAAGGTTTTGAATTTTACAATTTTTTTTTCTCCCTCCTTCCCTTCCCACTCCTTTCCCCCCAAAAGAAGGAACTCTGATATAGGCTTTACATTGGGCATCCACGATAAGCATAGATCAAAACTGAATGTGTTGCAAAGAAGAATCAAATCCGAAAGGAAGAAAGAAAGCATATAGCAAAATTACATAACACATAAGACAACTGTTGAAAATTGAAGATAATAAGCTTTGTTCTTCATTTAAACTTCAGTTTCTTCTTTGGATACAGATGGTATTCTCCCATCACAGATCCCCTAAAAACTCCCTGATTATTGCACTGATGGATTAAGTCCATCAAAGATGATCATCACTCCATATTGTTGTGTTTTTTTTTTGCAAGGCAGTGGGGGTTAAGTGACTTCCCCAAGGCCACACAGCTAGGTAACTATCAAGTGTCTGAGACCAGGATTTGAACTCAGGTCCTCCTGACTCCAGGACTGGTGCTCTAACCACTGCGCCACCTCTAGCTGCCCCCATATTGTTTTAATGTTCTAGTTCTGCTCATCTTGCTCAGCATCAGTTCATGTAAGTCTTCCCAGGCTTTTCTGAAATTCCATCCATCCTGATTTCTTATAGAACAATAGTGTTCAATCACACACACACACACATATACCACAATTTATTCAGTCATTCCCAAACTGATGGGCATCCCTGTTCTTTGCCACTACAAACAGAGGTGCTATGAATGTTTTTGAATATGTGGGATTTTTATCTAATCAAAGACAATTCTAAAAGACTATCCACATCCAGAGGAAAAAAAATCTATGGTGTTTGAAAGCAGACCAAAGCACATTATTTCAATTTTAAAAATTTGCTTTATGCTTTATATTTTTTCCCCTTCATGCCCCCCCATTTCTGGTCTGATTCTTCTTTTACAACATGACTAATATAGAAATATGTTTAACATAATTATACACATATAACCTATATCATATTTCTATCTGTTGAGGGGAGGGGAGGAGGGAGGGAGAAGAATGTGGAACACAAAACCTCATAGAAAAATGACAACTATTGGTGCACATAATTGGAAATACAGTAAATTAAGAAAAAAGGAATAAAGTAGAGGCACTATTGTCGTTGGCCTTTTAGGAGCTTAGCTGCCATAGGGCAGAAGAGGCATAGGATAATAGTTAGCAAGAACGAACAGATCATGGAAGGGTTTTGAGGATAAGGGAGAGCTAGAAAGCTTAAGTGATTTGCCCAAGGTCAGGTAATAAAATGGCCTAAAAGGTCACAACCTCAATATCCTGTTAAAAATGGGGATAATACCAGTATTGTTTTAAGAATCAATGAAATGTGTGTAAATCACTTTGCAAACCTTATGCATGTTTGGCTAGCTCTTTTCTTTGAGGCTGGACCAATGATTACTTGGCCATAGGGAACTACCTCGTGGATGATTAGAGAAGTCCTCTCCCAAGGCAGTATCAGCATCTTCTGGGCTGGTAGTCTTAGTGTGTTGCCTGAGGGCTCTATCCAAGGCCTGAGAATTAGCATTATTATGAAGGTATGGCTAGGGAAGGCTTCACTGAGCAGTCTGGAAGGTCAGGTAGGAAAAAGATCTGATTCCCACACCTCAGAGATCAACATTCTGACAGGCAGAAAGGGAATTTTAGTGGAATGAGCTGGAAAGAGCATTCCAAACCAAGGGACTGATAAAAGTCAAGGAATAGAAAAATAATCAACCACAGTCAGGGATAATGGGAAAGAGTGGGACATCAATCTAGATCCAAGCTTATCTTGCACGTGAGGTAAAGAAGCCTGGATCTTATTCTATAGGAACAAGTCAAACATTAAAAAAGTATTTCTGGAATTAAGGAACAATTTTCAAAATTAACTGTAGAAGGTCACCGAGTGTCTTTTCACCAGTTAAGGCATGAGATCAACAAGGGTCCAAATTAAGATGCTGGCTACAAGAAATAAAAAAAATAAAAGATTTGAGAAACACAGGGTAAAAGAAGAATGGGTAGGAAATGAAGACTGGTCCCATGAGTGTGAAGGGAGAAGTAGGAGTCAAAATGAGTTTGGAGCTAGAATGACTACTTAAACTTACTTTACTTTTTTTCCTAAACTTTTTCTAAACTCTGGTCTAAGAACCATCAGGAAAGTAGCCAAACAATGGTTTCTGTTGGCCTTCCACAACTGCCTGGCTCAATTTACTTTTCTTCACTCCCACTATATATATTTCTAATACAGGGAAACCATGGAAGTTTTGAGTACCTAATTGAGAAAGAAGAAATAAAAAAGATCAACATAACTTATGGCATCAGTAAGAAAACTTAAAAAGTACCATGCAACCTTTCCTTGTCTCTCTTTGATATATATTTTCTACACTGGTACCCAACTCTTCCAAAAGTTCCAAATAAACACACGCACCAATGTATTCCCTTTTGTTGATCTATTCAAAATATGGTAAAAGTGTCTCCATTGGGACACTTTTGTATGGGCCCCATACAAGCAACCATTACCTCTAGAGGTAATACACTCCAATTTGGAATAGTTCTAACTGTTGTTGGAAAGTTTTTTTTCTCCCTAAAACCCAACCCTAAACAAAATAATGAAGCTAGAGAATGAATCTCTGATTGGAGAAACTGTCTTATTTCCCTTTAATCTACTCCATGCTGAAATTAGACCACCCTAACCCAGAATAAATAACTTCCCCCTTCTCAAACTCTCCCTAAAAGCAAGGAAAGGTAGTTCACCCGTTTCCTTGAATGCAAACAAAAGGACTGAGATGTCAACAAAGTATAGGAGCAGGTGCTCTCAAACTGTAAGGCACCTTTAAAGGATCTTTAATGTGTATGACAATTGCTCAAAAAGAAAGGTGGCTTAATTTACAAAGAAACTATAAGATCACTTGGACAACTCAGGTAACTTTGGGCCTCAGTTTCCTCATCTGTGTAATGGATCAGATGTTCTAAATCTAGAACTTTTAAGGACACTGACCAAAATTGCCATTTTCCCAACTTCTTATATGTTATTCTCTGAATCCCCCCATCTTATTACTGATCCAGAATCTCTGTACAGCATAATCAAGAGCAATAAATGGCCATCCAGAAATTTCAGCTGGGTCAAGCAGTTTGTAAACAATAGTCTATCTACCTCTCTGTTAGAGTCTCCAACAATTACAATGCTTATCACATCACTCTTTATTATTACCCCTTTTCAATACAGAAAACTGTAGTTCTTTTCCCCCCTCAGTCTGTACACCGCCCCCCACATCATCTTAGGCTTCAGAAACAGTTCAATCAAACCAAAGTTATTACTAAATTACCAAATTTCTTCAAATGTTCATCTCCCCAGTTTGCCAAGAATGATTTTTTCCCCTTCAAGCAAAACAAAACTATTCACTCTCAATTCCACAAAATCATCCTCTTCTCTATTTCAACCAGCCCTCCCATTGTGACTCCCCCTTGAATTAATGACTTCAATTTCCAGACCCATTCCAATACGAGAGCAGTATTCGCAGCCATATTAACCAAACCCATTAAAAAAAACAACAATCCTTTCATTCAATTCTAGTCCTGTCTCAAGACCCACTTTTCCATTTAGACTAATACTAGCTTGCAACATACAAGCTATTTAGATATTATTTCGTTTGATACTCACAACACCACACTGTTGTGAGGTAGGTAGTGCAAATACTATTTGCTCTACTTAGCAACTGAGGAGAAACCAAGGCTCAGACTAAACAAAATTGGTGGAGGTCAAATGACAACTTTGTGGCAGTTACCAGTAGAACCCAGGCGAGCTAGGCCCCTATTCTTTTCAGTCTATTACCCTGTCACCTTTGGCTTGGGGCAGCCAAGACTGCTCTGAGGTCTGAGAATCAGAAAACCTGGGTTTGTAATTCTGGCATTCATTCATTTACTTCCTGACTTAGGTCAGGGTAGGTCACTGTTTCCTCAAAACTGTTTCCTCTTTTGTTAAGTGGGGATAATACTCAAAATAATAATAATACATCACAGGTTTATTAGAAAAGTACCCTGGAAACCTCAAGTTCTATACAAATATAGGCTCTTATGAGCATCTCACAATTTCTTAATATAGCTGTTAGGCAACATTGGGGGACGGTCAACTAGGATAGACTAAATTCTTCTCAGCAATATGTAAATCTAAAACAATTCCGAATGATGGAAATGCTTCCATTTCCTGAGAAAGAACTGCTAGAGTCTGAATGCAGACGGAAGCAGGCTATTTTCACTTTTTGGATGGCTTTTCCCCTTTATACTGTTTCTTTCACAACATGACTAATGTGGAAATGTGTTTAACATGACTTTACATGAAAACCTATATCAGATTACTTGCCATCTTGGAGAATGGGCTATGGGAGAAAGGAAGGGAGAAAAAGTTTCAAACTCAATAATCTTTTAAAAAATGAATGATGAGGGGCGGCTAGGTGGCGTAGTGGATAGAGCACGGGCCTTGGAGTCAGGAGTGCCTGGGTTCAAATCCGGTCTCAGACACTTAATAATTACCTAGCTGTGTGGCCTTGGGCAAGCCACTTAATCCCATTTGCCTTGCAAAAAAACCCTAAAAAATATTAAAAAATGAATGATGAAAACTGGCTTCACGTGTAATTGGAAAAAATAAAAGGCTATTAAAAAAACAACAAAAACAAATATAGTTGTTACCAAGTAACATTTTTTTCCTCAAAAGATTCCCAGTATTTTTCCTAAACTCTCTTCTAGAACACTCTTACCACAATCCCAGTCCTGGATTTTGTACTTTTTGGTATTATTTTCTTCCCAAAGTCTGATTTCTACTACCAAAATAGTAAGATCCCAAATAGTCAGGATAGGAGACTTCTCATCCTTATAGCCAAAATACTGTCCTGAGGACTCAGTAAACAGTCAATCCAGAAACCATAAAGTTACATTTTGATTCCTCTCTAATTCCACAAATCAAATTATCCATTTTAAAAGAACAATATTACATTACAAACCCAAGGTCTTCAGGCATTAATTTTGGTTGTATGGCCATAAAGTCCCCATTAACTTCTTTTCCTTATGTTTTCTAAACAATTTTCTTTTGATAACTAGCTAGTTAATCCAGTGTAAAGCTCCCTGGGGGCTGAAATCAAAGGACAGAAATATTCAACCCCCCCCCCCCAACTCCTATTAATGAATGAATAGAAAAGCATGTAGGTACTTAAGTGCCAAATATTGCTTTGAGCACTGGGGCAAAATACATTACAAAGGGTCTGAGCTAAGACTACATATAAAGAGTTCAACTACAAGTTGGATAGAAACGTCCAGAATTCTTTGATGGGCTACATGGTCTAGAAGTCCTTAGGACTCATTGGCAGATGACAGCAACCAGGATAGGATGATGATAATGATGAGGCTGATATTTGTCCTTCATACTCTAAGAAGACCATGACATCAGAGAGGTGATGCCACACAAGCACATGTGAGGGGGGCTGAGCTATGTCACCAACCTCATTTTCTCCTCCAGTCATCTGGGTCCAGTGGCCAGACATGAATCAGGTCCTGAATGTAAGGCAATCAGGGTTCAGTGAGTTACCCAAGGTCAGACAGCTAGTTAGCGTCAAGTGTCTCAGGCTGGATTCTGCACTCCTATGCGCTTCTGACTCCAAGGTCAGTGCTCTATCCACTGTACCACCAAACTTATATGTCATGGACCAGGTTATAGGGGCAGGCAGGATGAATGATAAGAAAGGTCTTCTCATTGTTCAGTTGTGTCTGTGACACTGGGGGTTTTCTTGGCAGAGATACTGAAGGGGTGTGCCATTTCCTTCTCCAGCTCATTTTACAAATAAGGAAACTGAGGCAAATAGGATAAAGTAGAGAATCACATAACTAGAAAGTATGTGAAGTTATACTTGTCCTTTGTTCTCCAAGATCATGATACCAGGGTTGTGATACCATGCCAAGCAAGAGAACTGGATTTGAATGGGGGGTTGCTCTGGTAAGTCAAGAGCACCATTTCCCCCCTCCAGTTCCATGGGGTCCAGTGGTCAGATACGGATCAGGATGACTGGAGGTGGAGACAGTCGTTAGTCTAAGCTCTAAGACTACAGATAACCCACTTGATCCCAGAGGCAGCTGGGTGGCACCATGACTATTGTCTAGGACTTGGCCAAATGAAGATCTGAGTTCCAATCCTACCTCAGACACTCACTAGCTGGGTAACCCTGGGCATATCACCAAACCTCTGCCTGTTTTTTTTTTCATCTGTATAACGGGCATTTGTCTGTCAGGGATGTTCCAAGGATCAAATGAGATAATGGCACAAATTTAATAGTACCCGGCAACTAGTAAGCATTCTAGAAATGTTAAGTCATTAGTAATATTTCCTTTTCTTTCACGTTTAAGTGTCCCCCCTCAGTCGTATTGCTAATGCTACTCAGGGTTGAATGACCTGCCCACAGCCACACAGCCAGATCTGAGCCGTCTGCCCCGTCTCCGGGGCTGGCGCTCCATCCGCTGCTCCCCCTCTTTCTCTTGAGGGCTGACAGGTGAGTCCGGCAGCCTGAGGTCACAGGAGGGAGGGCGGCCCTCAGCAGAGCGGGGCCGGCCCAGGACGGGTGCCCTGCGGCTCTCCCGCCTCCCCGCTGCCCCGAGGTCCGGCAGGCGGGTGCCCCCGGCCCACGCTCCTCTGCCCCGGGCTCCCGGGGTGCCCGACGGAGCCCCGCAGGCGGCCGGGCCCAGCTCCGTGCGGCCCCGGACCCCCGGGGCCCGGCCCGTCCTCCCGCCGCCCCCCAGGCGCTGCTCTTTGTTCGCTTCCCCGGGGCCCCGCCGCCTCGGGCCGGCCCCCGGCCGGGGCTCCCCCGCAGCCCCGGCCCCTTGCCCCGCACCGCCGATGCGGCCCTGGCGTCGCCGCCGCCCCCCGCGAGCCCCCGGGGCCCCCCGGGCCGCCTCACCACGAGTAGGTCTGCTCCGCCATGGCGCGGGCGGCTGGCCGCGGGGCCTGCTCCTCCGGCTCGGGCTGGGCTGTGGCGCGGGGCCGGGCGGGGCTGCGGGGCCGGGCCTCGGGCCTCCTCCTCCTCGGGCCTCCTCCTCCTCCTCCGCGGGCCGCGGGCGGCGCCGGCCTCGGGCTCACCGGCCTCCTCCGCGGCGGCGGCGGCTCCGCGGCGGCTCCGATCCCAACATGGCGGCTCCGCGGCGGCGGGGCCTGGGCCTCCCTCGGGCTCTCCGGCGGCGGCGGCGGCGGCGGGCGGGGAAGGGAGGCGGCGGCGGCGGCAGGGGCGGCGGCGGCGGCGGCGGCGGAGGCTCCCTCACTGGCCCCGGGGCGCCGCGCTCGGGAGGAGGCGGCGGCGGCGGCGGCGGCGGCCGGGGCTCATGGCCGGCTCGGGCTCGGGGCGGCGCCGGCGGCTCGGGCTCGGCCGCTCGCTCGTGCTCGCGCTGCCTGCTCCGGGGGCCCGGCTCCGGCGCGAGGCCGCCCCGCTGCGCTCCGCGCCCGCCCGCGAGCCTGCCAGCCTCCTGCCAGCCGGGGGCGGCGCGGGGGGAGGAGCGCCAGCCTGCGGCCTGCGCGCGCTCACGTGCCCAAAACACGCTCACGTGACGCCGACGCCGGCCCCGCCCCCGCCGCCCGCCCCGCCTCCCCGCGCCGCCGTTGGGGGCGCCCGGCCCCGCCCCCACCCCGCAGCGCGGGGGCTCGCGCCCCTCCCCCTCCCCTCCCCCGCCGCCGGGGAGGGGGGGGGGCCGCCTCCCGGGCTCCCCGACGGCTCCGCCGCGGCCCCGGGGAGCAGGGCCCGGCCCTCCCGGCCCTCCCGGCCCTCCCGGCCCTCCCGGCCCTCGTCGCGGCTCCCCTGCCCCGCTGCCCGCTCTCTGCCGCTCCTCTCGGACTCGTGTCTGTCCCTGTCTCCGCCGGCTGAGGCTGTCCCTTCTCTCTGGTCCTGTGTCTCCAGCGCTCTCTCCTCTGTCTGTCTCTCTCTCTGTCTCTCTCTGTCTCTGTCTCTCTCTCTCTGTCTCTCTGTCTCTCTCTGTCTCTTCTTTCTCTGTCTCTCTCTCTCTGTGTCTCCAGCGCTCTCTCCTCTGTCTGTCTCTCTGTCTCTGTCTCTCTCTGTCTCTTCTTTCTCTGTCTCTCTCTGTCTCTCTGTCTCTGTCTCTCTCTCTGTCTCTTCTTTCTCTCTCTGTCTCTCTCTGTCTCTTCTTTCTCTGTCTCTCTCTCTCTGTCTCTTCTTTCTCTCTCTGTCTCTCTGTCTCTTCTTTCTCTCTGTCTCTCTCTGTCTCTGTCTCTCTCTCTGTCTCTTCTTTCTCTCTCTCTGTCTCTCACTGTCTCTCTGTCTCTCTCTCTCTCTGTCTCTCTGTGTCTCTTCTTTCTCTCTCTCTGTCTCTCTGTCTCTGTCTCTCTGTGTCTCTTCTTTCTCTCTCTGTCTCTTCTTTTTCTCTCTCTGTCTCTTCTTTCTCTCTCTCTGTCTCTGTCTCTCTCTGTCTCTTCTTTCTCTCTGTCTCTCTCTTTTTCTCTGTCTCTCTCTCTGTGTGTCTCTTCTTTCTCTCTCTCTCTCACTTTCTCTCTGTCTCTCTCTGGGTCTCTGTCTCTGCCTGTGTCTGTCTGTCTCTCTCTCTCTCTCTGTCTCTTCTTTCTCTCTCTGTCTGTCTCTCTCTCTGTCTGTCTCTCTCTGTCTCTTCTTTTTCTCTGTCTCTCTGTCTCTCTGTCTCTGTCTCTCTCTGTGTGTCTCTTCTTTCTCTCTCTCTCGCTTTCTCTGTCTTTCTGTCTCTCTCTGGGTCTCTGTTCTCTGTCTCTCTCTCTCTCTCTCTCTCTCTCTCTGTCTCTGTCTCTGTCTCTCTAGCCCTTTCTCCTCTGAGTCTCTCTCCTCTCCACTTTCCTCTCTCTAGCTCTGCATTGCTGTCTCTGTCTGTCTCTCACCCTCTTGCCGAAGTCACCCGAAGGACCCGCTCAGTTCAGCAAGCCCCAAAGGAGCCCCTACTCTGGTACTCAACATCCAAGGATGAACAAGAAAAGGGGTCCAGATTGGAGGGATTCCCGTTCTCGTGGGATCGCTAGAGAGCCTGGGGGGCCAGCACTGGACCTGGAGTTTCACTTTCCGGGGGATCGTGAGTCGATACTGAAATAAGGTGGTCTTTCAGGGAGTGGAGTTTGCATCCTGCTGGAAGGGTAACAACCCATTCCCAGATAATCAAATACAAAAAAAAATCAAAAGAAACACCATGCAATTTGGAGGATGGGTGGGGAGCCGCCTTTGGCTTTCAACCACCTCCTCAGAAACAACATAAACTAATCTGTATTTACTTTGTATCTCGCTCAGAGAGGCAGCCTAGTCTCTGGACTATTTTTGTGGGATTCAAGGCTTCACTTCACCCATTCTCCTTTAACCTCTCCCAGCCTCCAGGCAACTCTCTAAGACTAATCAGTCACAGACACTTAGTCCCAGATCTGCATAATAAAATCACAAGTCCGGACTGAAAATATCCTGTTTGGACTCATCTGGGTCTAGGTTGCTTTCAAACTGTAAGCTGTAAACTTAGGCCTGAAATTCTCTCCCTCCTTCTTTCTGCCTCCTGACTTCCCTATGTTCTATCAAACCATAGCTAAAATCTCAGCACGAAAACTATGCTAACACCCCTTAATCAATCAACAAATATTTATTAAGCACCTATCACGTGCTAAGAACCGAAGATAAGCCTAGGGCCTTTTCACTAGATTAGTTTCAATTTATCCTGTTAATTAGCTGATTCCTTCCAATTGATCCTGTCTAGAGCTCTTTTGTATGCTATCTCCCACGGTAGATTGTGAGTTGATTGGAGCTGGCCCTTCTTTTGACTTTTTTTGTATCCTTGGCTCTTAGCACAGTGCCTGAAGCTTAATAGACACGGCTAAGTATTCTTAGATCCACTGAAATGAAGTCATGATGCAGAGGACTGAGCTTGGAGTCTTTGTAGGGCTTGGACTCTGTCACTCCCTAGCTGTGAAACTAGGCAAATAAAACTACACCAGATGGGGAACAAGAAGTTAAGGATTTGAATCGCAGTTTTGCCACTTAAGTTTATAAAATCTAGTGCAAGCCTCTTCTCTGACCCTCAGTTTCCTCTTCTGTAAAATAAGGAGTTTGGATTAAAAGTCTCAAAGGACCACTCCTAATTTCAAATCTATGATTCAATAATCCTCTCCTCTCTGTCCCTCAGTTGCTTTCTTTTAATTATTCCAACATAAAGAAATTGGACTAGATGACCTTCTAGATCCCTTATAGTTCTCAGGCTATGAGCTTTAAATTTAAGTGTCATTCCCCTCTCTCTTTTCCCGCCAGCATCCCCATTCTTCTTTGATTCCTCTCCAGCACATACTGACATCTGTGGGAGCCTCATTCTGCTCTGAAGCTAGGGAACTTCTTTCTACAGTCGGGTTCTAGAAAAGCTGACAATCATCTGATGGAAAATTATCCCATTTCTTTCTGTTAGCTGGTTTAAAGAAGGGCTATGTGATATAAGGAAGGAGTTCTGAATTTAGGACCAGAAGACCCAAGTCAGTTATTTATAATTTGTATCAGAGAGTCATTTTCCTCAGATGTAATAAGGGACAGTGGGGGTTCAGTGGATAGAGCACTGGCCTTGAACCAGGAGGACAGGAGTTACAGGAGTTTGAATCTGGCCTCAGAAACATAGCTGACCTCAGATAGCTATGTAACCTTGGGCAGGTCACTTAACCCTGATTTCCTAGTATCCAAGGCCATCTCCAGTCAACTTGATTCATATCTGGCCACTAGACCCAGATGACTCTGGAGGAGAAAGTGAGGCAGGTGTCATAGCACAGCCACCCCTCATTCAAATTCATATGCTTGTCATGTCTTCAAGACTGAAGGACAAACATGAATAAGGGACATTTATAGCAACAGTTTTTTAAGGTTATAAATCTTCACATGTTTTATTTGTTATTTGTGATTCTCCGCATTTTACAGGTGAGAAAACTGAGGTTGAAAGAGGTTAAGTGATTTGCCCAGAGTCACATTTATGTTATTGATTCATATCTTACTCTTCATTTATAAATGTACCACTGTCCATGATGCATTTTTATTTTTGTTTTGGGGGTTTTTTCTTTTCATTGGTAAAGACCCTAGAATGTTTTGCCATTTCTTCTCCACTGGATAAAGGCAAACAGAGGTGAAGTGACTTGCCAGGTTCACAGAGATGAATAAAGTAAAATTCTAAGACTAGATTTGAACTCAAATCTTTCCTGCACCAGGCCTAGCACTTTGTCCACTGAAACCACCTAACTACCTTGCAGGATCACATGGCTAGAAATGATCAGAGGCAGGATTTGAACTTTTATCTTCCTGAATCCAATTCTTTGCCATTTAAACTTTAAAGTTTACAAAGTACTTGACGTATTTTATCTTATTTGACCCTCAGGATAACCCTATGAAGTAATACACAAGCTATTCTTTCCATTTTACAAAATAAGAAACTAAGGAAGTATCAGATTAAATGGCAGATCTATGACCATATAATGAGTTGGCAAAGGTAGAGACTAAATGAATTCTAAAGTCCATTCAACAGTAAACCTGTAATTCAATTGGATTCAGTAGGGAATTATTGAATATCTACTATGTGCTAGACTGTCTAATCATTTTAATACTATGGAAATATCTGGAACCCCACTGACGACCAAGGCAGCTATAAATTGATCCTATAAAGGATGATGCAAGCTTTATAGCTGGAAGAGATGTGGTGGTCCTTAGGTACAACCTATCTAATAAAAGGAAAAAACTGCCTCGTCCACAGATATTCAAGAAAGACAAGGGACATAATAACAATTGCAATACAACAACTTAAATGTATAAAACATTTTAGGGTTTATAAATCATCTTCCCTACAGCCATCCTGATTAATAAGTTAGCTTTATTATTATTATTATTATTAACATTTTAGAATGGGGAAACTAAGGCAAAGGGAAGAGATAAGACCTGACCAAGGTCATATAGATGTTGGGGCTAGGATTCAGGTCCTATCTTCTGATTCAGCCCAGTGATCTTGCTGCAATAATGCAGAAAATCATTGGCTTTAGAATGGGAAGGAACCGTAGAGGTGATCTGATCCAATCCCCTCTTTTACAGACAAGAGGTCTCAAATGTAGCAAATACCTAAAGTCATAGGCAGTAAGTAGTAGAAACAGGTCCTTGATCCAATTGATCCAATCCTTTTTATTTTATATTTCCTCACCTCTGTGTCTGAAATGAGCTCTCTTCTCACCTCTGCCAGTGGAAATTCCTAGATTCCTTCAGGACTTGGATCCTATGGGGACCCTTTCCCCTTTCCTTTAACTAACTTTGTTTTTATTAGTTTGACAAGGCTCTGGGGTTAAGTGGCTTACTCAAGGCCATACAGCTAGGTAATTATTAAGTGTTTGAGGTCAGATTTGAACTCAGGTACTCTTGACTCCAGGGCTGGTGTTCTATCTACTGTGCCACCTAACTCCCCCCCCCATTTCCTTTAATTAGCAATGTTCAACCTCCTTTTTCTGCTTTCCCTTCTTCTTCCTCCCCTTCTTTTCTAGTTACAGTACACACACATACACACACACACACACACACACATACATATACACACACATGTATTTCCTGTACTTGGAAGAATGTAAACTACTTGAAAGCAGGAACTGTCTCTCTCATTCTGTTTTTGGATAGCTAGCACCTAGCATATGACCCACATGAGTCCAGAGGAGAAAGTGAAGTTGGCAACTTAAAACAACACTCCCCCTCCCCCACTCAAATCCAATTCACTTGATTGTCATGGAATCACCTCCCTGAACAAAGGTCAACCATCATCAATATTAAGATTCAGAGTTCTAAAGAGGGAAGGCACATACAGACTATATACTCCAGTCCCTTCATTTTACAATCTGCCATCCAATACACATTTATTGAACCCCTCCTATGCTCTATTCACTATGATGAGGTCTAGGGATTCAAAGAAAGGCAATAGTCCCTGTTGCCAAGGAGGCTGAAGTTATTAATGAAGACAACATCTAAACAACCACTTGCAGAGAGACAATACATGGAATAAATTGAAAATTAACAATAGAGGGAAGGGACTAGCATTAAGAGGGTTCTAAGAAAGTAGGATTTTGGCAGGGATGTGAAGGAAGCCAAGGAAGAAAGGTGGGGATGAGAAAAGAGCATTCCAGGCAGGAAGGACAGCTAGTAAAATTGCCTGAAATGGAGGGAAAGATGGTTTTGTTCAAGGACAGTAAGAAAACCATTGTCACTGGATGTCAGAGTTCATGGTGAGGGAAGAGAAAGGCATGAAGAGTGGGGTAAAAAATGAAAGAAGACTAGAAAGGAAGGACTTTAAATGCCAAACAAATGATTTTACATTTGATCCTGGAGGTAATAGGGTATCACTGGAATTTATTGAATTGAGGGGTGATATGACTGAACTTTCCCTTTGAGAAAACCACTTTGTCAGATGAGTGAAAGATAGAATAAAGGAAGGTAGAATTTGTGAAAGCAAGACCAACTAGCAGGTCATTGTGATAGTGGTGAGGTATGAGTTATAAGAGCCTGAACCAGATTAGGGGTAGTCTCAGGGGAGAGAAGAAAGTGTAAATAAGAGATGGTAGGAAGGTAAAATCAGCAGTTCCTTGCAACAGATTGGATGGATGAAATGAGAGATAAGAGAAGTTAAGAATGACCTGTAGATTCTGAGTCTGGGGGACTGGGAAGATGGTGATACTCTGAACAATAACAGGGAAATTCAGACTAGGGGAGAGCTTGGAGGAAGATGAGCTCCATTTTGAACATATAAACTTTAAGATGTCTATATATAAACTTTAAGGTAGACATCCAGATTAAGATATATAATAAGCAGTGGAAATTGCAAGACTGAAAGTCAGCAGAGAGATTAGAGGTGGTTAGATTTGAGAATCATCAGCATAGAGATGATAATTAGATCCATGGGAGCTGATGAAATCAAGTAAATATAAATGAAATAGCATGGAAGGAGAAGTCATAACCTTGGGGACACCTATAATTAGTAAGCCTGATCTAGATGAAAAGTCAGCGAAAGAGAATGAGGAGTAGTCAGAGAGGTAGGAGGAGAATCAGGCCTGAAGACCTAGACAGTAGAGTATCTAGAGAAAAGGGTCATATCATGTTAAAGGCTGTAGAGGAGTCAAGAGTGAGGACTAAGGGAAGGGCACTGGATTTGACATTGGATTTGATCATTAGTATCTTGGGAGACAGCACTTTCATTGGAATGATGAGGTTCAGAAGCCAGATTTCAGAGTTAAGAAGGGAGTGAGGGGCAAGGAAGGGGAGGAACCCATTTTAGATAACCTTCTAAAGAACTTTAGACAAAGGAGAAAAGATATGGGATGGTAGTTGGAATGAATGAATCAAGTGTTTTTTTTGAGGTTGGAAGAGTTAAAGGCATATTTATAGGCAGTAAGAAAATTGTAGACAGGGAGGGACAAAGTAAGTGAGCAAGTGAGGGTGATGAGGATAGCGGTCTATTGGAGAAGATGGCATGGAATGACTTTGGTAAGTAGAAGAGCCACCTCTCGAGTCAGAAGTAAAAGAAGCAATGATGGCAGAGAACCTCTATCTAGAACCTTATATCTAGGAGATATGAGATACGGGGGGGGGGGGGGGGGGGGAGAAAAGAGGAAGGTCTCTGTGAATGGCCTCAATGTTTCAGCAAAATATGAGGTAAGATTCTTAGCTGAGAGGGTGGGGGAGGAAGAGTCTTAGGGAGGTTTGAGGAGAGATGAAAAGTTTTGGTTTTCCAATTCAAAGCCACTGTGGTGAATAGGATAATGAGTCAATTAGAGAGTTATAAAAGGATTGCCTTGTAACAATGAGGGCCCAGTTGAGATTATATTGCACAAATTTGTGGTGAATCCAGTCAGCATAATCTTCATAATTTTCTCCAGCTATGTTTAGTAGCATATAGGAGTAGGAGCAAAGACAACAGACGGTGGGAATGATCCAGAACTGAGGTTTGTCAAGGCAACATCTTTCAGAGCGTAAGGGAGCAACACTTGAGAGAAGAGGATAGTGTAGAGTTAATTCAGTTCACCAAATATTAAGATGGAGATGAAGGGAGAAGGTAGTGAATAAAGGGATTATGGGAATGAAAATTTGTTCTACTTGGAATAAAAGAGACTGAAACTAATCTCTGAGCCAATGGCACTTTATTAAAGGTTCCATTGTCTCCTCCAATGAAGTGGATCTCAGATCTTCAAGATAGGTTTTCATACCCAAAATATTCAAAAGAGACATGGAAAAATACAGAATTTCATTGATTAATAGTACTTGCTCTTGGAGGAAGCATGGGGCATCTCTACTGAATAAAAGGTCATAAAACAGTCAACTACTTGTGTTGGACAAGAGAGAATAGTCTGAAGTACAAGAATAAGTTTGGGGACTTTCCAAAGCATCAAGGCATCCCAGGAACGTTGGGTTTGGCCATAGAATTTGAGTTAAATCGAATGGAGCTCTATCTTTGTCAGCATTTTCGTGGTTGCACAAGTGAATCTCATAACTTGGAAAACAAGTAGTGAATATTTTTTGAGTCCCACAATAAGAGCCTATCTATCCCTATATAATTTATGGAGAACATTAAACTAGTTAAAACTGATTGGAATAAAATAGGCGTCCAAATGAATTATTTTTCACAGGGTGAAAGCGTGGGAAAGAATTTAGGGGGTGAAGGGATAGAAAGTTGACACAAGGATGATGAACAGGCAAGACAGAGTGGGAGCTGGAATGACAAAAGATTGTGATGAGATAAAGGAATTAAAAACTTCACAAATATGGCAATGGTACCTTTGTGGTTGACGGCAAGATCAAAGGTGTGACAATCTGTGACAAAGGTGTGCAACTGAGGTGGGGTGGAGCTCTTGGGAAATAACAAATTGGGGAACTGTAAAGTTAAGGTGATTGATGGAGCATCAACGTATATGTTAAAGTCTCCTAGTGTGAGGTCAGGAAATGGGCAGGAAAGAAAGATTGAGTTAGGCACTGATCTCACTGAGGAAAGTAGGGGAGTGGTCCTAGAGGCTTGGAGACAACTTCCAGGCTTTTGATCTTCCTGAAGATATGGACTGAGTGAACTTCAAAGGAAAGTTCACTGAGTGATACACCTGGGGTAGAAAAGGGAAGCAAGGAGGATTCTATCTTCCCTACTTAGAGATCTGAGGGCACTGAGGAAAAGGACAGACAGGGCTGGAAAGGGTAAGTCAGGGAGATTGTCACTAGGAGAGAATTGCCTCTCAGTGAGAGCAAGAAGGAAGGAAAAGGAAAGGAAGAGATTTAAGTTGAAAGAGTTGGTTGCATAGCATTCTATGGAATGCATGGGAAGTGGGGTGCTATAGTTTTAGAGTGGGGTATTGAAGAAAGGAGATTGGGCAGTGGAGGATGGAGATTTCTACTGAGTTTGAATAATGATAGCTGGGGTTTGGAATCACTGAGATGCAAAGGATGTGACTGAGTGGAGGTTTGTTAATCATTGATAAAAGCAGACAGATAGGAGTTGAGTCCTAGGGTAGAGTCCTCTCTGAGGGGTAGCAGCTTTGGTTTAGGGCTGTTGTGCTGAGAGTTGATGGAATGCCATTTCCTAGCCCTGAAGGCAGACTCCATGGGGAGAAGTGTGGAATGGTGCCTCTCTGTCCCCTGCATATTGGATGGGTCCTCTTTGGACCAGATACACCATAAAAAGAGCTAGGTTACACACTCTGTTTTAAGGTATGTAAAGAGCTTCACAAATGTTTTCTTTTGACTCACAATGTTGGTGAGAGGTAATTGAGGCTAAAATATTTAGTCATTTATCTGTCAAAGTTCACCCACTTAAGTACCTGAGATGACATTTGAACTCAGGTCTTTTGGTATCTAACCAGAACTCTTAGCTGATTACCTTTTCTTGCTAGAGAAGGAAGCTGAAAGGCTAAACAACATTCCTGAAGTCCCAAAGATAAGGTTTCTTGGATTGGGTTAAATTTAATTGCATTAATGGTTATACATTATATATAGCCTATATTAGATTGCTTTCTCTCAAGGGGAGAGGAAGGGAAGAGAAGGAGGGAGAAAAAAAATGTAAAACTCAAAACCATGCAAGAAAATGATTGTTGAAAATTACCAATGGCTTTAGTGGAAAAAAAATTAAACAAATATTTAATTAAAAAAAGAATCTAAAATAAATTTAAAAAAAGGAATAGCAAGTTGTACATACATTGCGGTTCATTTGCAATCTTTTTTCTCTATTCTATTATGTTACTGAAATGTGTGCTTTATTTTTAAAATTATGAATAAAGTAAATATTAAAAGAGAAAAAATTAATTGCTTTAATTTAATGTCCAGCCTCAGATCTTGACACTTACTGTGTGTGATCTTGGGCAAGTCACTTAACCTTGATTGCTCCACATCCAAGGCCATCTCCAGGCTTCCTGATCCAGATGGCCCTGGAGGAGAAAGTGAGGTCCGTGACTTAGCACAGCACCCCCTCACTCAAATCCAATTCACATATTTGTCATGGCATCAGGCAAGGGGGTAGCTAGGTAGTGCAGTGGATAGATCACCAGCCCTGGAGTCAGGAGTACCTGAGTTAAAATGTGACCTCAAACCCTTAATAATTAGCTAGCTGTGTGACCTTGGGCAAGCCAATTAACTACCATTGCCTTGCAAAAAAAAAAAAAAGCAAAAACAAAAGAATGAAAGGCAAACATCCTTTTATCTAATTACTTAGAGTAGAGAAGAAACTGAGGCCCAGGAGGCAAAAAATCACTTCCCTGAGGTTGCACAGAAGAGCCAAAATTAGAGATTAGAACTTTGGTCTCTGAATCAAAGTTCTCTAGCTCCAACTCTACCTACAATTCTTTCAAACGATATTATAGTTGTTGTTAAGTCACTTTTTCAGTTGTGTTCAACTCTTCAGGACTTCCTTCTTCAGCTCACTTATTGATGAGGAAACCGAGGCCAACTAGTGAAGTGACTTGCTTAAGGTTATATAGATTGTAAATGTCTGAGGTTAGATTTGAACTCACGTTAGGTATTCTATCCACCTTGCTAACTAGCTGCTCTGTGTGGACATGTCAGTGTATTTATATACATACCAACTATGCCATTTACTGTTTCTTCTTGGACAGGTCCCTCCTTCTCTCTAGGCTTTCTTTCCTCAGTAAGAAGAAACCATTACATCACAGAGACTATGAGCCTTCTGAGTTTTTAATCTATGATCCACTTATCCATAAAAATAGGAATAATACAACCCTAGGGGACTGTTGGACTTTAAAATAAAACATATTCACTTTGTAAACCTGGATGGCTTTAAAAATGAGTTTTAGGTTACTTTTTTAAAATCTAGGACTGTAATTTCATAAATGTGTGGAAATTTACCAGTGTGATAATCCCTTTCATCAATGCAGATCTGCAATTTGACTGTAATTTAAGAGTCTTAGAGAGGTCCCTGGAGCCACTAGCAGTTAAATAACTTACCTGCCTACTGAGGGCCACCCAGATGGGAAGGAGGTGCCAGAAGCAGAATTTGAATGGGATCTTCCTAATTTCTAGGCTAGTTCTCTCTCTACTATAAACTTGTTGCCCCCATGTGATCAGAACCTAAGTAAGGGTTTAATAAATGCTTGTGGATTCACTGAATTCCAGGGATAAATACTACAGTTTACTACTAGCCATACATAATTAAAATTAGACAACAATTATTCCCCTTCTCCTCCAAACTGCAAAATATTGCATTGGGGATAATATTATATGGGAACCTGATCTATGAACTAGATGGGGCCAAAAAGGAGATGAAAAGATTACATATTGACATCTTGGGTGGTAGTGAAATTAAATGGATGGGAGTGGGTGAGTTTAAATCAGGTGATTGCTGCATATACTCCTCTGACCAAGAATCCCTTAGTAGAAATGGGGTAACCCTTAAAGTCAATAAAAGGGTGAGAGAAGTTATATTGGGGTATAATCTCAAAAAATGACAGAATGATATCTGTTTGAATCCAAGGCAAACCATTCAAAAGCACAGTGTCCTGAGTCTATGGTCCAACAACTGATGCTGGAGAGGCCAAGGTTGATTTGCTCTACAAAGGCCTACAATATCTTTTTGAAATAACACAAAAAACTTGCTCATCTCAGCAGTGTAATAATCAAAGACAATTCTAAAGGACTTGTGATGAAAAATGCCATCCACACTCAGAGAAGGAATTATGGAGTCTGAATGCAGAACAAAGCTTAATATTTTCAATTTTTAAAATTTGCTTTATATTTTATTTTTTCCCTCTCATGTTTTTTTTCCCTTTTGCTCTGATTCTTCTTGAGCAATCATGCTTAATATGTAAATATGTTTAACATAGTTTTATATATATAAAACTATATTATATATAACTATATTATATACTATATAACTACATATATATAACTATATTATATATTAATATAAATATATATATAAATATATAAAACTATATTAGATTTCTCTCTGTTGGGGAAAGGGGGGAGAGAGAAGGGAGGGAGAAAAATGAACTCAAAAACCTTGCCAAAAAATGATTGTTGAAAACTATCTTTGCATGTTCTTGGAAAAATAAATAATTTTTTAAAATAAAGAAAAAAAGATCACATTCATCATAGGAGATTGGAATGCTAAAGTAGGAACATCTGCTAGCCATACATGATTAAAATTAGACAACAAATAACTTGAATAACAGGCAAGTTTGATCTTAGAGTACAAAATGAAGCAGGGCCAAGACCAATAGAAGTCTGTCAAGATAACTCACAGGTGATGACATTCTTTTTCAATAATCTTTTCTTTTTTTTTTTAGGATTTTTCTAGGCAAATGGGGTTAAGTGGCTTGCCCAAGGCCACACAGCTAGGTCATTATTAAGTGTCTGAGGCCAGATTTGAACCCAGGTACTCCTGACTCCAAGGCCAATGCTCTATCCACTGTGCCACCTAGCTGCCCCTTTCACTAATCCTTAAAGGTGACTCTGTACCTGGACAGCACCAGCTGGTCCTCTACACCTGGACATCACTAGATGGTCCTCTTCACCTGGACATTACCAGACGGTCCGTGCACCTGAACAGCACCAGATGGTCAATATAGAAATCAGAATGGTTACGTACTTTGCAGCCAAAAGTGGAGGAGCTCTATATACAGTGAGTTAAAACAAGACCTGGCACTGATTGTAGCTCAGATAATGAGATTTTTATTGAAAAATTCAGACTTAAATTGAAGAAAGTAGGGGAAATTGTTGGATCATATAGATATGGCCTAAATAACATTTCTTATGAATATCAAGTGAAGGTAATAAATAGATTTAAGGGATTAGATCTGGTAGACAGAATGCTAGAACAACCATGAATAGAGGTTCCTAATATTATACAAAGGACATTCCAAAGAAAAGAAGGGCAAGAAAGCAAAATACTTGTCTGATGAGGCTTTTCAAATAGCTAAGGAAGAAAGAAGCTAGAAAGATAAAGGAGAAAGGGATAGAAATACTCAGCAGAATGAAGAATTTCAGTGAGTGACAAGGAGAGATTTTTTTTTTTAACAAGAACAATGCAGGGGCAGATAGGTGGTGAAATGGCTAAACCTCTGACACTTAGTAATTACTTAGCTATGTGACTTTGGGCAAGTCATTTAACCCCATTGCCTTGCCAAAAAAAAAAAAAAGCAATGCAAAGAAATAGAAGAGAACAATAGAATAGGAAAGACAAAAGATCTCTTCAAGAAAATTGGATCTATCAAGGGAAGGTTTCATGCAAAAATAGACAATAAAAGACTAAACATGATAAAAAAAATAATGATAGGGTCTTCATGGAAGCAGAAGAGATTAAGAGGTGGCAAAAATACACCAAAGAACTCTTTAAGAAAGATACTATCACCTCTATGTAGTTTACTCATGTGGAAGCAGACAAACTGGACAATGAAGTCAAGTGGGATTTTGGAAAGATTGTGAACAGTAAGGCCAGTGAAGGTGATAGAATTCTAGTTGAGCTATTTAAAAATTCTAAAAGATGATGTTGTTAAAGCATTTCAATAACTCAACAAATCTGGAAAACACAGCAGTAGCCTCTGGATTGTAAACATCCCCAAAAAGGGCAATACCAAGGAATGTTGAAATTATTGACAATTATACTCATTTAGCACACCAGCAAGTTTATGCTTGGGATTTTGCAAGCTAGGTTTCAGCACTGTATGAACTGAGAATCACCAAAAGAGTAAGATGATCTTCCAAGAGATAGAAGAACTAGAGTCCAAATTGCTAACATTTTCTGGATTATGGAGAAAGCAAAGGAGTTGGAGGAAAAAAACATTTACGTCTGCTTCACTGACTATAGTAAAACCTCTGTGTGGATCAGATCAAAATGTGGCAAGTCCTCAAAGTGATGGGAGTGCCCTATCACCTTATCTGTTGAGCAACTTGTATTCAGGCAAAGAAACAACTGAAATGAACACAATGTAAAAATGGAGGTGGAGTATGATAAGGCTATGTATCATCACCTTATTTGTCTAACTTATAGGTGAAATGTCAGGCTGGTTGAATCAGAAGCTGGAATGAAGGTTGCCAAGAAAAATATCAACAACCTCAGATATGCAGATGAACATGTCTTTTGTTTTCGAAGAAGACCATGACATCAGGGAAGTGATGCCATGTCAAGCACAGGAATTGGATTGGAGTGAAGCGGGGCTATGCTAAGTCACTGGTCTCACTTTCTCCTCTGGAGTTATCTAGATCCAGTGGCCAAATATGGATCAGGTCAGCTGAAGATGCCCCTGGATGTCAGGTAATCAAGGTGAAGTGACTTACCTAAGGTGACACAGGTAGTAATCATCAATTGTCTGAGGTCCTCCTGTCCTCCTGACTCCCAGACAAGTAGTCTATCCATTTAGCTGCTCTTTATGCAGATGATACAACTCTGATAGCAGAAATGAATAGGAATTAAGAAGCTTCTTCATGAGGGTGAAAGAGGAGAGTGTAAAATTTGGCTTAAAGGTTAACCAAAAAAAAAAAAAAAATGAAGATCTTGATATCACTTCCCGGCAAATAGAGGGAGAAGAAATGAAGCAGTGTCAAATTTATAGTCTCGGTCTCAGAGATCACTGCAGATGGCAACTGCAGTCATGAAATTAAAAGATGCTTGCTCCTTGGAAGGAAAGTTATGGCAAAGCAGGGCAGCATTCTAAAAAGCAAGAGACTTTGCCAATAAAGGTCCATTATAGTTAAAACTATGGATTTTCCAGTAGCAATGCATAGCTGTGAGAGTTGGATTGTAAGGAAACTTGAGGGCTACATGATGCTTTTGAACTGTGGGGTTAGAAAAGATTTTTGAGAATCCCTTGGACAGCAAGGAGATCAAGTAAGTCCACACTTAAAGAAATTAATTTGGCTATTCCTTGAAATGTCAAACACTGAAGCCAAAGCTTAAATATTTTGGCTATATAATAAGATGATGGGACTCATTGAAAAATCCCTGATATTAGAAAACATTAAAGGGAAAAAGAGAAAGAAATGTCAGAGGATGAGATGGATAGATACTATTATGAAAGCAATAAACTTGAGCTTGGACAGACATTGGAAGATAGTGGAGGATAGAAGAATCTTGCTGTGGTCCACAGGGTCATGAAGAGTTGAACACAGCTGAGTGAATGAACGATAATACTGCTCTGCACACTTCATGAGATTAGAATCCTGGCTCTGCTTCTTAAACTTTGTGATCTTGGACAAGTCACTCCTTAAACTCCTTAAACATCACTTTCTTCACCTGGAGAATGAGGTTGGATGAGTAGATCTCTCCAATCCCTTACAGTTCTGTATTCCGTGATCCATTACTTTTGCCAAAGATGAGTAAGATTAATATAATTTAATAATCCATTTAGAGGTTCTGCAGTTGGAGGCAAGGCATTGGATTTAGGCTGAATAGGGAAGAGCAAAAAAAAAAAATCTTCCTCTCCAGTTATCTTTCATTTACTTTGCCCCAATTCTTTGCATTTTCAATGGTTGTCCTCAATGCCTAGAATTCTCTCCTTTCTCATCATTGCTTCTTGGTTATCCTGAATCCTACAAATCTAAGTAAGAAGCTTTTCTTGGTTCCCCTTTATGCTAATACCTTTCTACTAAGATTATCTACAATTTACCCTGTATATATCTTGCAAACAGCAATTATATATATATATCTAACTGGGAAGGGGGAAGGGTAAAGATTTTCATTCTAGATAAATGTAAAGTTTAATACTTAGGTTCAAGAAATCAGCTTCATGACAAGAGAGAGATATGACTAGACAATAGCTCTATATGAAAAAGATCTGGGGGTTTGAGTGGACAGAAAATTCAATTTGGAACAATATAACATGACAGTCAGTAATTTATTGTTATCTGAGGATGGGTCTCTCTTTTAAAGACTTTCTTAACATTTAGTATTAAGGAGGTGATAGTCCCCTAGTACTCTGTCCTGGTCAGACGGAAATACTGTGTTTACATTTAGACAATTGAGTCTTTGCAAGAATGTTGGCAAACTGGAGAGTGCCAGAAATGGGAAGGAAACTAAGATAGAGAGGGTCTTGGAGTTTACATTCTATCAGTCATGAAAGAAATTATATTTAGCCAAAAAAGATTAGCAGTGGTTCTTAACCTGGAATAAGAGGATAAATTTCAGAGGATCAGTGAATTTGAATGGGGAAAAAATTAGATTTTTATTTTCATTAACTTCTAAATGAAATTGAGTATTTCCTTCAAGTATGATTAAAAAAAAAGATATTAATCTAAGGGAACCCTAGGCTTCACCAGACTTTGAAAAGGGTCCCTGACAAAAGGAAAAGTGTATTGTTTTCAAATATACAAAGGATAGTTGTATAGCTTTGCTCTGTTTAACCCAGAGGACTGAAGGGGGTGGGTTGGGAGGGATGGGATTGGTGGATGAGAGGAGGTTATAAAAATATTTAGGTTTGATGTTAGGAAAAAGTTCCAAACAATAAAAGCTACCCCAAAGTGGAATGGGCTGTCTCTAAGGGGGTGGCTTCCCCTCTTTGGAGGTCTTCAGGTAGTAACTAGATGACCCCCTATGAGTTATGCTATAAAGGGGATCCTTGACCAGGTTGGATTCTACAGGCTTCAAAGTCTTTTCTTAAGCTGAAATTCTGTGATACTTTTTATAAAGTATTTAATTATCTGTGAACATAATAAGTAGCATTTCTAAAACTCTTTAAGATTTGTAAAATGCCTTAAGTATGTGAACTGAACAAATCTGTGATGACTTTCCCCATTGTATCTTCCACCCTCCAACTAGAATGTAAACCCCTGGAGGGTATATTTTTTTGCATTAATAATGCTCTATATTTTATTCAATTGCATGTAAAAACAATTATCAGTGGTTTTTTTTTAATTTTGAGTGCCAAATTCTCACTCTTCTTCCATTTTTTCTTCTCTCCCTGAGAAAATCAGAAATCTGATATGGGTTATACATGTGCAGTCATATAAATATATTTCCATATTAGTCTATAAATATATATTTACATATTTAGAAATGTATTTCCATAAAAATAAATATATTTCCATATTAATGGAAGAAAGCTTGAACCAGAAAGAAAGAAAGTAAAGAAGGAAGGGAGGAAGGAAGGAACAAAGGGAAGAATGAAGGAAGAAAAAAGAAAGTAAAGCATAATATGCTTCAATCTGCATTCAGACACCATCAGTTTTTTCTCTGGAGATGGATATCATTTTATTATGAGTCCTTTGGAATTGTCTTGATTTGTTATATCGCTGAAATTAGCTAAATTATTCACAGTTGATCATCACACTTACAATTGCTATTACTGTGGACAATGGTTCTGGTTCTGTTCACTTCACCTTGCATCAGTTTGGGTAAGTCAAAGTTTTCAGCAATCATCCTACTTATCATTTCTTATAGCATAATAAATAGTATTTATTACATTCAACCATTTTCTAATTGAAGGGTAACCCCACCTTGAAGATAAATATAATGCATTTTTGTCTTTCTATTTCCAGCACCTAGTATGTACTGCTTGGTACATGGGGTGCTTCATAGATGTTTGTTGAATTGAACTTTCCTTTCATTCTTTTCCACCAAATTTCGTCTTTTAGGTGAAAGGGGTAAACTAGAAGATCTCCCAGGCTTTTCCAGCTCTGACATCCTCTGTTCTAAGGCTCCTCCCAGCTTTGAAAATAATTATTATGTCATCTCTGATAACTGTACAACCTATATTCTTTGATTTGCCTTACTTCTTTCTCAGGAGTGAGATGTTTGAAACATCACTCACTGACTTACAGGAACTCATAAGGAAATAAAACACTAAGTTAGTTGGAAAGAATTAAAAGTTGAAAGGCCAAATTACTCTTCTTCCTTAGAGATAGAAAAATAAGATAGACCGGTGACCCATTAATAAAAGAAAAAAATCATAGGCTGGGTCCTGAGTGATTCATCTGACCTCCTATTCCCAATGAATCATAACAGGTGGAGTCAAGTGGGTGGTAGAGCTCAGTAGAATGAGATAGGCCTGCTAAAGAAAGGGAATCAGTGAATAGATGGAAGAGAAGATAACTTCTCCAAACCATGTCAATAAGCCCAGTGTAAGTGGGCAGAATTGGGAATCAGGGACTCTGAGTCTAGAAGTCTTTTAATGATAGCTACATTTGAACAAAAACTCTACCCTAATCCCTACGAAGGGGTTATTCAGTTACCTCCTGGAGATGGCTGGTTCAGAGGGACTCTCCTGTCTCTGGAGGCAACCCAGTCTACTTTGGACAATTCTTCTTGCTAGCACATTTTACTTAACACTTCTTTTAGGCAATTTCTTCTCAAAGTATTTAGTCTTGGGGCAAGTAGAAGAAACTGGAGCTCTCTTCTAGGTTACAGCTTGTTAAATGTTTGGAAAAAGTGATCACGTTCACACAAGAGTTCTTTTCAAGCATCAACAAGTCCTTTAATCCAGTGGTTTTCTAAGTGTGGTCCCCAGATCCTTGGGGGACTTTGAATACCTTTGGGGAAGGGAAGACAAGGCCAAATTTATTTTCAGAATAATATTAAGATATTATTTTCTTATTAAAATGCTCTTACCTTTTCCAACTATATAGCTGTGTAAGGTGGGATTTTCTTTGTATTCTTTAACCAAAACTACACTTTGAAACAGATTGAGTGAAGAAGCAGATATAAGAATTCAGTAGACTTTTATTAATAATAATGGTTGGTTGGTTATTGTCCTTCGTTATCAAGGATCAAATGACATCATTATACTAGAGACAAGTGTATTCATCTGTGGCTGATGAGATCAGTATGAGCTTGGAATACTACTACAAGTCAGGCACAAATAGTCCATGGGAATACCTAGAGTGGTTACTCTAAACTTAGGCATCTCATGTTTCCTTTGACCTGCTTCCATTCTGCCTTGCTCATAGATAGAACAGAGCACCTTCTCTGATGAGGACATGTCATGCTGGGTGGTCCTGAGCCAGTGTGTTTCCCATGCTGCACAATTAATTCCAAAGTTCTTTTTTCTTTCTTTTATGGTTTATTTAGGAAAAAAGCATACTTCAGCCTGTGTTCAGATTCCATTGGCTTTGTCTCTGGGATGAGTTGCCTTCTTTATCATAAGTCCACCAAAGAAGTTGCTTTGATATCTTTTCCCACAGTTGCTATTACTAGCTGTATTTCCCTCTATTCCTCCCCACTCTCATCCCTTCCATTTTCTCTCCCCTTCCACCCTCTCCATGTTCACAAGTGTGTTGTATCTGAGTACCCTCTCCCATGATCTTCCCTCTCTTCTATCAACTACTCCCTCTTCCCCTCCCCCATTCCCCTTATCCTAACCCTTTCCTCTCACTTTTCTCTAGATAGATTTCTATATCCTATTAGATGTGTATGTTATTTCCTCTCTGAGCCATTTCTGGTGAAAATGAAGGCTCACTTGTTCCCCCTCACCTTCCCCCATTCCACACCATTATGAAAGATTTCTTGACTCTTATGTGAAATATCTTAGCCCCTTCTTCCTCTTCTTTCTCTTCCTCCCTGTACTTTACTTTGTCCCCATTGACTCCATCTTTTTACTATATTATACCATTATATTCAATTCCCTTCTGTGCCTTATATATGCTCCTTGTAATTGCCCTGATAAATGAGAAGGTGCATATGAGTTATCAGTATCTTCTTCTCATGCAGGAATACATGCAATTCAACATCACTAAGTTCCTCATAATTAGTCCTTCTCATCTACCCTCTTTATGCTTCACCTGAGTCCTGTACATGGAGATCAAACTTTCTGTTCAGCTCTGATCATTTAAACAGGAAAGTCTGAAAGTCCCCTGTTTCATTGAACATCCATCTTTTCCCCTGAAAGAGGATGTTCAGTTTTTCTGGGGAGTTGATTCTCGGTTATAAACCAAGATCTTTTGCCTTCTGGAATATCATATTCCAAACCCTACAAGCCCTTAATGTAGATGCTTCCAGAGCCTGTGTAATCCTGACTATGGAGCCACAGTAGCTGAATTGGTTGTTTCTGGCAGCATTTAGTATTTTCTCTTTGATTTGCGAGTTTTGGAATTTGGTCATAATATTCCTATGAGTTTTTCTTTGGGTATCTCTTTCAGGAGGTGATCAGGAGGTGATTTTACCCTCTGCTTCTAGGATCTCAGGGCAATTTTACTGCATTATTTCTTGAAAAATGAAGTCTGGGCTCTTTTCCTGATCATGAATTTCAGGTAGCCCAATAATTTTTAAATGATCTCTTCTGGATCTGTTTTGAAGGTCAATTGTTTTTCCAATGAGACATTTCACATTTTCTTCCAATTTTTCATTCTTTTGGTATTGTTTTATTATTTCTCCATTTCTTGCAAAGTCTTCAGCTTCCTTTAGCTCCATTCTTCATTGAAGGAATTATTTTCTTCAGAGAGTTTTTTTTATCTCCTTTTCCAGCTGTCCAATTCTACTTTTTAAGGTGTTCTCATTTGCCTTTTGGGTTGTTTTTCCCCATTTGGCCTGAACTGGTTTTTAACATATTATTTTCTTCAGTCTTTTTTTGTATTTCTTTCACCAAGCTGCTGACTTGATTTTCTTGATTTACCTGCATTGCTCTCATTTCACTGCCCAATTCTTCTTCTAGCTCCCTTACTAGTTTTTCAAACTCTTTTTTTGAGTTTGAATTGCCTGAGCCCATTTCCTATTTCTCTTGGAGTCTTTGGATACAGAAGCTTTGACTTTGTCATCTATTGAGTGTGCATTTTTATCCTTTATGGGACCAAATTAATTTTCTATGGTCAGATTCTTCTTTTTCTGTTGTTTGCTCATTTCCTCAGCCTATGACTGATTTACCACACTTCCAAGACTTTGGGGTGTATTGGGGTACCCCACAAGGACTTTAATTCCTCCAAGGTCTTATGAGAGTTTCTGACTGCTCTCTTGCCTGTGCTCTGGTTTGTGGATGTCTACAGGCCCTCCCCTCTGCCCTGGAGCTGTGAGGAGGATCCCTGCTTCACTATGGTAGTATGGGGCCCAGACTGTGATCTGGATCTGAGTGTGGGCAAACAGCAGAGTCCTGCCCCAGGGAGAGCAGAGAGACCTCTGCAGTCTCTCCCCACCCCCTTACCATCTATGGACAGAGTGCTCTGGAAGTGCTGGGTGGCTCTACAGACTCCCACTGCAGGTTCTCACTGCAGGGCTGCTCTGAGGCTGGTGCTTGGTGCTCACTCAGGTGTGGCAGAGTTCTCTCATCGCCCTCCCCAGTGATCCCTGGGCCAAGAGGTCTGGAAACCACCCCCTCTGCTATGGACCCAGGTGCCCCCAGGGACCCAGGCACCTTGAGGGCTGTTCCTTGAAAACTGGAGCAGGTTTGCTCCCACTCCCACTGTGCTGAGGTGTGGCTGTGCTGCAGCTCTTTCCAACCCCCATCCAGTGAAACATAACTTTCCTGCTGATATTCTAAGTTGTCTTAGACTGGGAAGTTGTATTGCTAAGTCATTTTATGGGTTTTGCCCCTCTAAATTTTTGTTAGAGTTATAATTTGACGGCTTTTGGGGTTTTGGGGGGAATGAGTTTCTGGGAATTCCTACTCTTACCCTGCCATCTTGGCTCTGCCCCAATTCCAAAGTTCTTAAGAAAGACTTTCAGGGTGTCTCTCTGCTGCTGCTTCTGACTCCCTTGTGAACACTGTGAGTTCTCCATAAAATAGTCATTTTGACAAGTGTATATTAGGCATCCTAACAATGTGGTGGGCCTTTTATAGCTGCCTTCTCTGTAGTAATGTTTGAATGATTGGCAGTTTAGCTTGAGAAAGGACCTCAGTGTCTGGTATCTCCTCCTGCCAAGTGATCTTCAGAATCTTCCCAAGACAATTTAAAGGGAAGTGATTCAGTTTCCTGACTTGGTTCTGGTAGATTGGCCCAGGTATACAACAATAGGGTCAGCACAACAGCTCTGTCTATAGATCTTCAGTTTGGTGGTCAGTCTAGTCCCTCTTCTCTCCCACACTTTCTATTAGAGCCTCTCAAACACTGAGCTAGTTCTGGCAATGTGTGTGTGTGTGTGTGTGTGTGTGTGTGTGTGTGTGAATCTCATTATCAATGTGAACCTCCCTGGAAAGTACACTTTGGAGTCAGCCCTAAGTTGTGAGGCAAGATAAGTGAACTTATTCACCACATATAAAACTTCTCCATTTGCCCTAACTGGATTTCAGGTCTAATTCCATATATGAATGGTATGGTACTGGCCCAATGGGTCATTGGAGAGAGCTCAGATACTCCCAAGTTGTGGGACCCTGGTGTTAATTGGTAGAACAAAGTGAGCACAAGTAGCAGAGAACTGAACCATATATTGTTGCATCTCAGCTTCAGAGTCTGCATTGAGGACACAATCATCTGCAAACAGAAGATCATGGACCAACACTCCCTCTACTTTGGTCTTAGCATGTAGCCTTTGCAAGTTGAAGAATTTACTGGTGATCTGGTAGCTGACCTTGATGCTAATTTCATCCTCAGTAAAGGTGTTTGATAACGTGGCTGAAAACATCATGCTAAAAAGCCTTGGGAGCAAGGGCACAACCTTGTTTCACTCCATTGGTGACTGGGAAATCTCAAGAGCATAATCCAGAATTCAGAATCTGGGCAAACATGCTGTACAATATCGATGAACTTCTTAATAACAATAACTAACATTTATATAGTATTTACTCAGCACTTTACAATTGTTATCTCCCTTGATTGTCACAACACCTCTGAAAGGTGTTATCATTGATGTTCAGTTGTGTGGTGCCATTTGGAGTTTTCTTGGCAAAGATACTGGAAGTTTGCTATTTTCTTATCCAGTTCATTTTATATATGAGGAAACTGAGGTAAACAGGATTAAGTGTCCAATGTCACACAATTAGTAAGTGTCTGAGGTCAGATTTGAACTTGGGAAGATGAGTCTTCCTGACTTCAGGTCCAGTACTCTATTCACTTTATCTCCCAGCTGCCCCAGTGAGTTCTTAATAGTTTCTCATCATTCTTTACACAGCATGTTCAGTGGTGTGGTAATATCAATAAGATGAAGAAGGTCTGTGGGTCTGGGGACTTGTGACTATAATAGGAGTCATTTTTGACAGTTAAAGAAACTGAAAATCTTGGCCTGCAAGAGTTTCCATACTAAAAGAAGTCTTGGTCTCTTTGTCCCCTCTCTTTAAACTGAGTTCATCTTATAGGCTCAGAAAGGATCAGAGCTTTAGATAAAAAGGACTTGGGCAGCTAGGTGGAGCAGTGGATAAAGCACCAGACTTGGAGTCAGGAGTACCTGGGTTCAAATCCGGTCTCAGACACTTAATAATTCCCTAGCTGTGTGGCCTTGGGCAAGCCACTTAACCCCATTTGCCTTGCAAAAAAAAAAAAAACCAAACCTTAAAAAATAAATAAAAAGGACTCAAACTTATCTAGTCAACCTCCTCATTTTATAATTAAAAAAACTGAGACCTAAAAGAGTTAAATGACTTACCCAAGGTCATATAGGTAGTCACCAATCATCTTTGATGTAGTCTCCTCTATCATGGGGACCCAGGGACCAACCAGGAGCTTTACGTGTCCCTAGTGTAAGGGGCCAGAATTAAAGCTGGAATTGAAACCCAGGGCTGACTCCAAACCCACCACTCATTCAATTGTACCATTTTGTTCTGGGTTCCACATTTTAATATAGTGGAGGTGGCAGTTCGATTGGAACATTTCCTTTGGAGCTGTGTTCCCTGCCTGTCCTCTGACCCCTTACATTTCCTATATCTTGGCTGGGGGTTTCAGATATTGATAAGCTGGATAATGGAGCAGGAGGTGAGAGATAGAAGTACATACTGTATGAAGAGCAATTTCTTAGAGTCTGGAGAAATTAAAACTTGTGTTTTGGTTTGTTTGTTTTTGCAAGGCAAAGGGGTTAAGTGACTTGCCCAAGGTCACATAGCTAGGTCATTATTACATGTCTGAGGCTGTATTTGAACTCAGGTCTTCCTGACTCCAGGGCCGGCGCTCTACCCACTGCGCCACCTAGCCACCCCCTGAGGAATTAAAACTTGTGAAAGTGGAGTGTGTGTGTATGTATATGAATATGTACATATGTGTATGTGTGTAAACATGTCTATGTACATTGTGTGTTGGTATGTAACCTATAGTTGTCTTCAAGGCAGATGGATGGCCCAATGGATAGTGCTCCCTTTCTGGAGACAGGAAGTTCTGAATTCAAATCCCACCCTCATGTGGATCCTGTGTGTGATCCTGCTGTGTGATCCTGGGCAAGTTACTCTGTGCCATGGTTTGGGAATAATAAGAGCCCTTATCTAGATGGATTGTTAGGATCAAATTAGATAGCTTGTAAAGGCTTAGCTGAGTGTCTAACACAAACAAAATAAATGTTTGTTTCCAAGTATTTGAAAGGCTGCTATATGGAAGAGGGAATAGCTTGGCTCCAGATGGCAGAATAAGGAACAGTGCTTGGCAGAGAAGCAAATTTAGACTCAATGTATTTTAAAAGAATGCTTCTTAACAAGTAGAGATATTCCCACAAGGCAAAGACTACTTTGGAGGATAGTTCTTTGTCCCTGAATTTCTAAGAGGAAGAGTTTGGATAATCACTTGATGGGGAAGTTGCAGAGGAGATAGCTAGTGGGAGAAAGGAGGAAGGGAACTAGTATTTATTAAATACCTGCTATTTTCCAAGTACTTTGCAAAAAAGAAATCAAATTTTATCATATTTGATCCTAAGAAAAACTCTGAATTACAGGTATTATCGTTATTATCATTCCTATTTTACAGTTGAGGATGAAATGATTTACCCAGGGTCTGACAACTTGGAAATATCTGCGCTCTCTCCAATGACCCATTAACTTTTGGGGGAAATAGGGGATAGAGCACTGGCCTTGGAATCAGGTGGATGGGAGTGCGAATCCTAGCCTCAGACACTTGACATTTACTAGCTGTGTGACCTTGGACATGTCACTTAACCTTGATTTTCTCATATCCAGGGCCAATTGTCCTGATTCATATCTGATTATCGGACCCAGATGGCTCCAGAGGAAAAAGTGAGGCTGATGACTCAGCAAAGCACCCTCTCACTCAAATCCAATTCATATGCTTGTTGTGGCATCATCTCCCTGATGTTATGGTCTTTTTTGAGAAAGAAAGACAAACATCAAGTTAGATTGGATGAGCACCAAGTTATCTTCTGACCTCCAAATCCTGGAAGTCTGTGAGAATATATGAGTGCCATCCATAAGAGGTGTTTTGGTTTGTTTGTTTTTTAGGGTTTTGCTAGGCAATGGGGTTAAGTGGCTTGCCCAAGGCCACATGGCTAGGTAATTATTAAGTGTCTGAGGTTGTATTTGAACTCAGGTACTCCTGACTCCAGGGCCTTTGCTCTATCCACTGTGCCATGTAGCTACCCTCATAATAGTTTTTTAAATGAATCTTTGTTGAAAAAAAATAAATGGAAGGATCTCTAAAATTTCTTCATTGATATGTTTCACTGGCTTGACTAAGGTCACATAAAATTTGAGTCTGAATTTGAACTCAGGCCTTTATCTCCCTCACCGGGGAAAAGGGTACATAGAATTATGAGTCAGAGGATTTGAATCCATATCCTGCTTTTGTCTCTAGCTACTTGAGTAACTTTAGACAAGTCATTTCCCTCTAAGTGTTGCTTTCCTCAAGCCTCTTTCCTAGAAGCCTCTTCTAGCTGCAGATCACCCATTCCCTAGACCCTTGGTGTCTCTCTGCCACTCACTGGGGTATCAGGTGGACTTGGCAAGAGGCTGTTGTTAGCTGGGAGCCTGGCACCCCATCAGGGCGAGACAGCTGCTCCATAGAGTGTTTGTTGAAAGAAACCATGGCAAGGTTTCTCTAATTATCATTGTGGTTAATTATAGGACTCTCCCTAGCTCTGACTATACTCCAAAGAGACTTCAAGCATTAGTGCCCCCCAGCCTCAGGCACAGACTCCCAGAAGCATTGCCCAGTGAGAGCTGGCTGGAGGCCCTTTTAGTGAAGTTTTTTCCCTGGGAGAGAGGTGGAGGTGGAGGAGGAGGCTTGGGCTGGGCAGAAGCTAGTGACTGATCCTTACTTGCCTCAAAATCCTTTAGCTTTCTCCTATCTGGTAATCAGAGAATCAGATCATTTCCTTGGGGTGGGGGAATTCTTTCTGCTCTGAGACTGGTTGAAATGCAAGTTTTCGAACTGGATGTTTCAAATCTTAACCTTCCTCTTCTCCTCTACCCATAGCCACCTCAGAAACCAGTTAGTCAAATTGCTTCAGTTTCTCAAAGAAGGAAACAGAAGCCTGTATTTGTGATGTTTTTGACTCACAAGAATCAGAGGAGGGATTCTAACTCAGGTCTATGCTTTTTCTCTAGTCATCTCTCATGTCTGGAATGCTCTGTCCCTTTAATCCAACAATAAAGAAGCTCCTACCAGAGGGGCTAGGTGGCACAGTGGATAGAGTGCGGCCCTGGAGTCAGGAGGACCTGGGTTCAAATCCGACCTCAGACACTTAATAATTAACTAGCCGTGTGGTCTTGGGCAAGCCACTTAACCCCTTTGCCCAAAAAAGTACCTACCAGGCCAGACACTATTTTATCTTATTATCATTTTTTCCAATTACATTTAAAGATAGTTTTCAACATTCTTTTTTTTTTTTAAGATTTTTCAAGGCAAGGGGGTTAAGTGGCTTGCCCAAGGCCACACAGCTAGGTAATTATTAAGTGTCTGAGGTCGGATTTGAACCCAGGTCCTCCTGATTCCAAGGCCTGTACTCTGTCCACTGCGCCACCTAGCCGCCCCATCAACATTCATTTCTTTGTAAGATTTTGAGTTTCACATTTTCCTCCCTTAGTCCTTTCCTTCCCACTCTTCTCCCCTTGACAGTGAGCTATTTGATCTAGGCTACATATGTTATACATATTTCCAAATTAGTTGTTTGCATGTAAACTCCCCAGGTAGACAGGGGATACAGTGGGTAGAATGCATAAATCTTGAATCAGGAAGATCTGACTTAAAATTTACTCTCAAGATACTTAACTGTATGACTCTGGAAAGTCACTTAGCCTCTATCTGCCTCAGTTTCCTCAAGTGGTAAAATAAGGATAATAACCGTGCTTTCCTCACATGGTTATTGTGAGGATAAAATGGGATCATATTTGAAAAGTTTCTGGTCTACAGTCTGCACTTAATAAATGCTTGTCCTTTCCTTCTTCCTGCATTTTATTAGTTGTGACTTTCTTGAAGGTAGGGATGAGTTTTGCTCTTTGTGTTCCTATAGTAGGAGTTTAATCAATATTTGTTGACTGATCATAGGATGACATGAGTATAGATATAAAGCTAGAAAATATCCAACAGGTCATATAGTCCAATCCCTTCATTTCACATGTGAAGAAACTGGGGATCATAGCTACCAATTTGAACAAAATCTAGGTCAGAGATGGGAAAGATTGAAACAAAAAATAAATTTAGTAAATAATCCTTGTTTCATGAACCCAATTTACTTTGTACTGAGGAGTTCATTGAGTTCTAGAAGACATAGGGGCAGCTAGGTGGCAAAGTGGATAGAGCACTGGCCCTGGAGTCAGGAGAACATGAGTTCAGATCCTGCCTCAGATTATTACCTAGCTGTGTGACCTTTGGCAAGTCACTTAACCCCATTGCCTTCCCAAAAAAACAAAAAAAAAGGCAAGGAGTTCTAGAAGACATCTCAAGAGAGACCAATCAGTTAATCAACCAGCAATTAGTAAACTCCTACTATCAACCAAGCATTAGGTGTGTGTTTGAATGATATAATGAAAGTCCCTGTTCACCAAAGACCAAGGACTATTACCTTAAATTTAGAAAAAAAACCCTGCTATCTTATTGTCTGATCTTGCTATCTCTTATACTTTATGTTTCTTGCTTAAGGATATGATTTCTTTCTCATCACATTCAATTTGGATCAATGTATCCCATGGAAACAATGTAAAGAACAACAAATTGTCTTCTGTGGGAGGTGGGGGGGGAGTAAGATTAGGGGGAAAATTGTCAAAATAAATAAAATCTATAATTAATATATAATATATAAAATCTATAATTAAAAAAAGTCCCTGTTCACAAGGATCTTAGAATCTAACCTGGGGTGGGGGTGGGGGCGCCATACACTTCATATATATATAATATACATTTATATAAAATGTATATATGTATATTTACATTAATATGAATATCCACACATGCATACCTATATATGTGAGCATACATGAATATGAATATGTGTGTATATAGTATAGAGTGGGTATGCATGTCTATACAAAACATCCCCTATTAAAAGTTTGCCAGTTTGTCCCAAGGAGAGGGTCCTAAAAGTCCATTGCTGGGTTTCTATTTCTTATTTCCCATGGGACTCCATCAAGTTCTCTGTCCCTTTCTTTTAGGTCTTTCTCTGAAATTTTTTCTCCCCAGAGGTTTCCCAAGACACACCCCAGAGATGGATGACTATTACCTGAAACACTCCTTAGGAACATTCCCCACCCCTTCCCTGAGAACTCTTGGGGCTTGGGAGCCCAGTTCTTCTCTGCAGCTCTTCTCTGGCTTCAGTGGACACTAGCATTCAGTTGGGAGTTTTAAGGACCAGGAGAATGCCCCTGGGGAGGGAAGGGCTGGATCTAGGTTAATGAGAAGTGGGAAGGGAAGGGATGGTGACTCATGGAGGAGATCCCCTTGGGAAATGAAGGCAGGGACTCTTTCACTCTTGGTAGTGCTAGTGCCTATTATTGAACCTTCCTCAAAAGGAGGGGACAGAGAGGGAAACCAAACCTGTGATTTCAATGGCCTTGGAAATTTACAGATAAATTCTTTCAGCTCTAGTCAACAGCTTCTCTAAATCCAGTCTTAGAGAGTTATCTAGAACTCTGAGAACTTGCCAGTCAATTGCTGACTCTTAAGCCCTTATTATGTGTCCCTGAGTTCAAATTCAGCCTCAGATACTTACTAGCAGTGTATCCTTGGGCAAGTCATTTCACTCTGTTTACCTCAGTTTCCTCATCTGTAAAATGAGCTGGAGAAGGAAATGACAAATCATTCCAGTGTCTTTGCCTAGAAGACCCCACATGGGGCCACAAAGAGTCAGACATGAAAGAAAATGACCAAACAACAGCAGCAACATGTCAGACTTTGCCCAGGGTCACATAGCCACTAGGAATCAAGCCTGGAATCCTGACTCCATCCGTTAGATAGCACTGCCTCTCTCTTGCATATGGAAGCTAACATTTATTAGTTATAGCTCATTGTTTATTGATGGGTTAAGGGATAGTTGTATGATTTATGTTTATGGCGGAGGGCAGGGCAGTACAACTTGCTGGCACCCTAGACATGAGAATTCTAGGACTTTGTACCAAAGATGCTCAAGGATGTAGCCGTCACTAATTGCATGCTCTTGAGCAAGTTTCTGGGCCTTAGTTTCCTCATCTGTAAAATCGTTGGTCTAGATGCTCTATCTCAAAGGTTTCTTCCAGTTCTAAATCTCTATACTGACTGTGTCCAGGGATTCACATGTCTGGGATGTGTAGTAATAGTAGTACCCCCTGCTTCTCTGCTCCTTCCACATAATAGGATGACACTAACCTAAAATATCCTTACTGCTATCATTGAGGGATATATGCTTTTCAATAGCTCCTATTGTATGAGGATAAGAGAACATGAGCTATGCCATTTTTAAACATGAGCTTCCCTGCTCCTGTCCTGGGATCTCCCTCCTTAGTTGTAAAAAAAGTGAAAAATATTTCAGCAGACCATTGATTGTTTACTGGAGCCTAGGCTAAGCACTCCAGAGACATCAGGCAAAAATTGCAGGTCATTTGTTGGTATGAGTCAAGGACCAAGCGTCCTTACTCAGGTCCCAGCTCACCTGGGCATGATGGAGCTTGTTCTTTCTCCCTCCCCAGAAATGAGAGGACAATCTCAACACTGGGTTGGTTGAATGGTTGGAAAAATAAACACCAAGAAAGCAAAGACCCATATCCCAACCATCTTTTTGACCTTACCAACTCATCTTCAAGGGGTGTGCTGGATGAGTCATTATATGGGTTTGGCATCCCAGCCTTGCCAATCCTTTCCCCAGGGCAAGGGAGAAACTTCAGTGGGACAAAACTGCACAAAGTGACAACTGTAGTAGTGTTACAGATCTTGCCCAACTCCTACCTGACAAGTATGGGAATCTTGTATTCTTTGTCAGCTCCAGAAGCTTAAGGCTGCAGAACCATTAACATATCTGTGACCTCCCAGAAGCCCTACTTCTAATGTAAGACTGTTAAGTGATGATGGAATCATGGAGAGCCAACCCCTCTTTGGTTGAATCTCTGAGAAATATGAATATGGGACTGGGGACTAGAATATGCTGACATATGGTATTGGAGAGCAGGAAGGATGGAGTGGTGGCATCATGGATGGAGGGCTTCATCTAGAGCCCCCAAAGAGCAGAGCCTCTTCCTATTTGTGCCAGATGGGGGTGGGGCAAAGCTATCATTCTCCATTCTGTAGAGACATCATTATTATTCTCATTTTATACATTTGGAGATTGAGCCTAAATCCTGCCTTTGATTTTAATTAGCTCATCACCTAGTCTCTTGGACCCTCTTCTCTAAAATGGAAATGATAATGGTTAGAATTGTTGTGAGGTTCAATTGAGATAATGCTTATTAAAAGTTTTATATATTTGTTGATAGAATTGTGAACTAATTCAACCATTCCTGAGAACAATTTGGAACCTTGCCTAAAAGGCTATAAAACTATGCAAACCCTTTGATCCAGCAATACAACTACTAGCTCTGTATTCCAAAGAGATCAAAGAAAATGGAAAAGGACCTATATGCATAAATATTTATGGCAGCTTATTTTGTGGTGGTAAAGAATTGATGTCCTTTTTTTGTTTGTTCTTCTTTCTCAAAGAAAACCATGACATCAGGGAGATGAGGCCATGACAAGTAAGTGAATTGGATTTGAATGATGGGGTACTGTGCTAAGTCACCAATTTCCCTTTCTCTTCCAGAGCCATCTGGATCCAATGGTCAGACATGAATCAGGAAAGCTAGAGATGGTCCAGGATGTGAAGCGATCAGGATTAAGTGATTTACCCAAGGTCACATACTAGTAAATATCAAGGGTCTGAGGCCAGATTTGAACTGGGGTTCTCTTTTCTCCAGGGCCGATGCTCTATCCACTGTACCACCTAGCATTGATAAAGAATTAGAAACTGAAGGAATGTTCTCATGATGAAGGTATCATCATGCCCTAGTGACTGAACAAATTATAGTGTTTTTTTTATTGTGATGGCATTCTAGAAATGATGAGCAGGATGGTTTTAGGAAAACCTGAGAAGACATGATCTGTGAAGACATGTAAAGTGAAATGAGCAGATTTAAGAAATGACTGTTCATAGTAATAGTAATATTATAACAATGATCAACTGTGAAAGACTTGGCTAATCTGATCAATGCAAATTCCAAAGGACTCATGGTTAATGTGAGGAATATGGGGTATTTAGGTTCCACAAGAAAGTGAGGGGAGAATTGTTAGTTTACATTTCAAAGACTAGAGTGACTATGTTGCCTATGGGCAGGTACTGAGTTAAGATAAAAGCTTTAGCCTCCCTTTGATCAAAAACTGATGAGATTGCCCCACCTATTTCTAAGTATCTTATGGTTTTGACCTTCTCTTTGCACATGCTCAAGGAGATAACTGTTCTTGCTCATTAGGGGAAATGTAGGGGGACCAATGTATCAATTAGATTGAGACCCCAGCCTATGATTGGCATGAAGGGGCAACAACAGGGCCTTGCAAAATGCATAAAAGACCTAGCATTTTGGGATTTCCTCACCCCTCCTTCACCTAGAGAGAAGTGTGCCATTTTGTTAAGATATCTTAATAAAAAAACCATTTTAATCACTCTGGACTAAGTATTCATGAGCCATTTATAACAGTGAAAAATACTATCCATCTCCAGAGAGGGATTTGATGAATTCTGAGGGCAAATTGAAGTATATATTTTTTACTTTATTTTTCTTGCCTTTTTTTTTGCAAAGGACTAATATGGAAATATGTTTTTCCTGATTTTATATGTATAATTGAAATCATATGACAACTTCTATGAGTGGGAGAGGGACTGGAAAATGAGAGAATTTGGATTTTTTCAAATTTCAAAATTTATAAAAATAATGTAAAAATAAATTTAAAAAAGTAAATTACGGATTTAAAAAAATTTTATTTCTTGTTATGTTGAAAACTATTCTGTAAGGCTTATAGTAATTATCACTACTAACAGTGTAATGATAATATTTATAATGATGATAATAATAATAGTATAAAGAAAGCATTTTAAGACTTCTGGAGCATTTTTGCACGCATTTTTCCATTTTGTCCTTACAACATCCTTTAATGTAGGTGGTATATTATCCCCATTTTACAGATAAAGAAACTAAGGAAGATAGAAATTAAGTGGATTTGCCCAGAATCATAAAGTGTCTGAGGAGGCATTTGAAACCAGATCTTGCTGACTTCCTGGCTACAGTGAGGGACCTGGCCTCCATTCATCCCAGCTGCAAGCCCAGAGCTGCTTCTATTATCATTAACTGTCAGATATAGCTACCAAATCTGTGCTGCAGATAAGGGGATCACAGATTTAGAGCTGGAAGATACCCTTAGAGGCCAATTAAGATAATTCTATCATTTTACAATGAGGAAACTGAGAAACAGAACAGTTAAGTGTCTTCTTCAAGACTGAACAGGTCAATATTTGAACTCTGGTTCTCTGACTCCCAAATCTTAAGCCCTTTTCCAGTGTTTCATGAGGAAGAGCATACATTTCTTGAATGTGGTCTCATTGAACCTGAAAAGGCAGTGTGGTTTGTGGTCTGAATATGATGGAGGTGGTATTAGGAAGAACTGAGTTCAAATCTTGCCTTTGATCCTTACTGTCATGGACAAGTCCTTTTGAGAACCATTGGCTTGTTCACTTGACTGAGTCTCAGTTTCTTCATCTGTAAAAGAGGGACAATAATACTTGTGAAACTTAAGCAAGAAAAGGTGCATAAAATGTCCTGAAAACTTTTAAATATTATATTCAATGCCAGTTCTTTTAATGCATCACTTTTATAACATAGAAAGTATCTAGCTTCCATGAGACAATGGTTATAATCAGCTTTGCTGATTAGAGCGTGAATATGGGACTGGACCAATGGTCAATATAGCCATTCTAAAAACTTCTAGGGTGAAAATGAGCACCCCTCTCCCCAGTACTGAGAACTTTTAAAATATATGAGATGATTTCTTGACTTTCAAATTTTTCCCTGTCTCAGGATTCAGATATTAGTAATGATAAGTGATATTTATGCAATTCTTTACATATACTTTTTTTTTGCAAGGCAGTGGGATTAAGTGACTTGCTCATAATCACACAGCTAGGTAATTATTACATGACTGAGGTCAGATTTGAACTCAGGTCCTCCTGACTCCACTGCTGGTACTCTATCCACTGCACCACCTAGCTGCTTTTTCTAATTTGAGTTTCTCAGCAACTCTATGAAATAGGCTTTCCTATCTATCTACCTATCCATCCATCCATTCATCCATCCATCCATCTATCTATAAGTGTCTAGATATCTACCTGTCCATTTATTTGCTTGTTTGTTTATGGTTTGGACTTGATTGTGACTTGGTTGACTGGGTTTGAGGGTACCAATTCTAAATACTAAGACTGCCATCTCTGGAGTGACCTAGGTGAGAGAATTGCCTCTACTAATGTAAATCAGCAACTATTTTGCAACTTGTAGTCTTCAGGAATTATTCAGGAGATTGAGAGGTTCAATGTCTAGTTCTGGGTCACTGTGACCTAGTCAGTTGTAAGTTAACAGAGGGCCTTGACTTAAGAGGTCAGGTCTTTCAGACTGAGATCAATTTTTTCTGAGCTACAGCAGTTGACTGAGAACACAGATTGACATCTATGCCAGACAGGGGCTGGGCAAAGATTACCCACCACCAAGGTTCTCAGAGAGGCCTCATTTTGAGTAGGATCTTACAGATATGAGGTCAGAGAGATTGAATGGTTTTAAGTCCAAGATCCTTCTGATTCCCTCTCAGGGCAAAAATTCTGGATTTGATGGAAGGAAATGTAATTCAATCCTAGTTCTGCTACTTAGGACCTGTGTGATCTTGGGCATTTCAATTCTGTGGGCCTCAGTTTTCTCAAATATATAATATGGTTTCTAAGGTTTCTTCTAGATCTAAATCTATGATTTATAATTCTACCTGGATGATGCTGGGCTTTTATATTCTTCATCTGGAAAAAGAGGAATTGAACTACATGACTTCTCAGGTCTGGATTCTGTGACACAATAAAAAATTCACCAATTGGGTACTATGGTATGGTCAAATGTTGGCTCTTCTGCTTGTCCAGGACTGTGTCCCATTTAGAGGTTGTTTATTTTGACTACCTCCAGTCACTGGATTTAGTTCCCAACTTTAGTGTTGTGGGATGCTAGCACAGTTACTTCCTCTCCCTAAAGATCAGATTACCCCAACCGTAAAACAAGACTGTTGGAAAATAGTTTTTCCCTCAAAAAAACCACCTTTGAAAATTGATTTTTATCAATTTTCTTTCACATTATCCTTTATTTCCTAATTGTTTCTCCCTCTCCTTTGCCCAATGATCTCTCCCTCCCTTGTAACAATGAATTAAAAAAAAACACAAAGAGAAAAAAAAGCAATTCAGCAAAACCTAATGAATACACCAAACAGGTCTGACAGTTGGGGCAAAGTTCCTCCTCTGAAATCCCCAACCTCTGCAAAAAAATAGAAGGGTGGTGCATTTTTATAACTCTTCTCTGGGCCCAAACTTAATTATTATAATTATACAGCTTTCAGTTTCATTTTCTTTCTTTTTTTATGGTTGTTCTTTATATTTATATTGTGGAATTAGAAGAGATATCTTTCACAAATAAGGATGAGGGATACTTAGGGAGAAATCTAGAGAGAGAGAGGTGGTTCTAAAAAGTCAAAATGAATACTTTTTTGATACATAGTATTGAAAAGTTTTACACCAAGAAATCAGTGCAGTGAGAACTAAAAGAGAAAGTTACCTGAATCGAAAATCTTTGCAGATTTGTCATGAGAAACATTTGTAGTCAAGATATATAAGGAATTGAAACAAATATATAAGCATAAAAGAAATTCCCTAATAGAGAAGTGGTCAAAGAATATGGAAAAGCAGTTTTCAAAAGAAGAAATGTAGGCTACAACCAAACATTAAAAAAAATTCCAAAATCACTAATAATAAAAGAAATGCAAATTAAAATAACTCTATCTTGTAATCTTTAAGATGGACCAAAAAAGGAAAAATGATAGATGTTGGAGAAGCTGTGGAAAGATGGGCACACTAATGAAGTGTGGTGCATATGTTAGTCTGACCCTTTTGGAAAGTGATTTGGAATAATACTCCCTCAAATCACTAAACTACTTTTATTTGACCTAGTGATACCACTTCTAGATATATACCTCATACATGTAAAACACCAAGGAAAAGGACATACGTGTATGAAAACATTTGAAGCAATATTTTTTTGTTGTATCAAAGAATTGGAAACAAAAAGGATGCTTATCAATTGAGGAATGGCATATTTATGTAGAGATATGAGATTGCACACCCCCTCCCCACCCACTCCATTGTGTAGTTGGAGCACTGGTCTCCCTGACTCATCTTTCTGGATTCAAATCCAGTTATAGGCATTAGCAATTAACTAGGCAATTAATTGTGTTTCTGGCTTTGAGGTTCTGTGATGGGGGTGTGTTGGCAAACAAGAATCCAGTAGTTTACTTTTATTTTTCAGAATAAAATTTTTTATTTTTCTTTTCCAGTAGTTTAGTTTTTAGGGAAGCTACAAACATCCCTTACCTTTTCTTCTCCCTGGCCACCCCTCCAAGTCTGGGTGCAAAGAGATGAGGGTGGGACCCAGGCACTCTTCAGATGATCTCCATATGACTTCAGGTCTGTGATTATGGACTCATCCTTAGACATTCTGGACATTTTGCCCCAGTGTTGACTCAGCATCAAACCTGTGACATTATTATTATTATTATTTTAGGTTTTTGCAAGGTAATTGGGGTTAAGTGGCTTGTCTAAGGCCACACAGCTAGGTCATTATTAAGTGTCTGAGGTCAGATTTGAACTCAGGTCCTCCTGACTCCAGGGTGTTCTATCCACTGTGGGCGTCATCTAGCCACCCCTATTATTATTATTATTATTTTTGCAATCGCAATATCTGGCTAGGGAGAAGACAATTGAGTAATTGTTAGGAGCCTAAATAGTAGTTTGTTTTTCTAATGCCTCCTCTTCACCCAATCAAACAAGTTGGTTATTAGCCAAGCGCATAATCACCAAAAGTAATTATGGCTTACACTTTTATAGGCTTTACCAAGCTCCTTTTTATAACAACCTTCTAAAGCAGATGGTGCCAATGTTGCTAACCTCATTTAAAAGATGAGGAAACTGAGACTGAAGGGAAAGGATTTGTCATGTTCAGGGATTTTAGAGTTAATATCTTTTGATACTGAAGTCTTATGGGACTCCCATTTGTTTTCCTGGAGGGCTTTTCTTTCGTAAAGAGATTACTTTTGATTATCTTGACCCTGGAGGGCAGAACTAAAAACCATGGATGCCAAGTTCCAAGACAAAAAATGGACATTTTCTGGAAGGAGAATCTTCCTTTTTTTTTAGTTTTACAAGATGGAGTCAATTTGGTTCACAGAATTCCCACAGTTCTTTCAATTCTGGTGACCCAGATGGTATTAGACAAGTACTTGGGACATCTAGGACCCAAGATCAAATCTTCTTGTAATGGGTAGCTAGATAGTATAGTGTATAGTGTGACCAGCCTAGTGTCAGGAAAAGTCATCTTCCTCAGTTCAAATCTAACCTGAGACACTTACTAGTCAGATCCAGTCACTTCACCCTGTTTGCTTCAGTTTCCTTAACTGTTAAATGAGCTGGGGAAGGAAATGGCAAACCCCTCTAATCTCTTTGCCCAAAAAACATCAAATTGGGTCGCAAAAAATTGGACATGACTAAACAAAAACATATACTCTATGGTTAGATATTTTGTGATGATAAATTAGGCCATCTTTTGTTTTAATTCTGACCTAACCTTTAGTCATTGAATGGGTATTACCTCAGACAAACTGAGTCCTGGGAAAGACCTTATTTTAGTAAGGTTAAGGTCATCTACTGCATCTTGGGCCATTGCCGGTAGTCTTGACTTTTGTCTTGCCACTGGACTACATTAATTCTGGAGGAGAGAGTGTGGTTGATAACTCTGGGCAGCTATGCCTCATTTAAATCCAATTCACCTGCAAGTCAAGACATCAAAAATAAGGACAAACAGCAACAACATTCTCACCAAGAATTCACATTTGGGAAGTAATTCTTAATGCTTGCCCCTTCTTTCAACTTTTCCTTTTCTGCATTGTCTTCCCCATTAGAATATAAACTCCCACGGGTAGCTAGGTGGTGAAGTGGGTAGAGCACCAGCCCTAAGTCAGGAGTACTTGAGTTCAAATTCGACCTTAGACACTTAATAATTACCTAGCTGTGTGGCCTTGGACAAATCGCTTAACCCCATTGCCTTGCAAAAGCACATACACAGACACACACACACACACACACACACACACACACACACAGACACAGACACACACACACACAGACACATACACACAGACACAGACACACACACACAGACACACACACAGACACACACACAGACACACACACAGACACACACACACACACGCGCGCGCGCGCCCAGAATGTAAACTCCCTTGTAATGGAAAATACTATCCACATCCAGAGAAAAAACAATGGAATCTGAATGAAGATCAAAGCATACTATTTTCTATTTAAAAAATTTGTTTTATGCTTTATTTTTTTTTAACAATCTCAAGATTTTTTGTCCCCCTTTTGTTTTGATTCAGTTCTGCATCAGTTCACACAAATCTTCCCAGGTGTCCCCTGTAGGTGTCAAAGAACTCTGGATCTAGAGTCTATAAGTTTTGTTTATTGAGCTCCAAGTCCCATGCTAAGCAGTATGAATACAAATACAAACTGAACAAAAGCATTCCTTACTCTAAGGTAAGGAGATGAGGACATTCTAATATGGAAATATGTTTAACATGACTAAAATGAAAAAATTAACATAGTTATGCCTGTATAACCTATAAACTTAAAAATATAGGATTAAAATAAAATGATAGAAAATATAAGTTAGACATGTTGTTTTATTCTCTAGGATTTACCATAAACCTATAGGTGGAGCCCATCTGTCCAAGATGACTCTTTTAACCATGGAAGAGAAGGGAGTATTTATCAAAAACAAAGGATAGGGGGTATGGGGTGGAATTATTAACCTCCTTGGAAGTCTGACTAGGAAGGTTGCACAATATTAAGTTGCCCAATCATTGTTAAAGACTGTCATCCTTATGCAATACTAGCTAATGAATTGTTATTTCTTCCTGAACTGAAAGCATCATGAGGGCAGGACACATTTTCTAGCTTCCTGATCATTTGTCTTTCAGAGTTTGTGATTAACATAGGAGGATCTACCCAGATTTTGGACTTCTTTCCTAGCACCAAAGGTGACTGAGAAGTGAAAGTTGAGTAATGTCTGGAGAAATCAACTTTTTTACCAGGAGCATAGTTTGAGAAATTTATTATATTTTGACAATCCTATACCAGATTACTTGCTGTCAAGGGTAGGGGGGAGGGAAAGGAGGGACCATGAAAAATGTGGAATTCAAAATCTTACAAAAAAAAAAAGAATGTTGAAAACTATCTTTGCATGTGGTTCAAATTATAAATAAATAAATTTTATTTTAAAAGAATGTAAGCTTCTTGAAGGTAAGGAATGCTTTTTTCCCTCTCCAGATTGTATTTCATTCATAGCACTTAGCATGGTGTGACTAGGTGGTGCAGTAGATAGAAAGCACAGGCCCTGGAGTCAGGAGTCCCTGAGTTCAAATCTGACCTCAGACACTTAATGATGTCCTAGCTGTGTGGCCTTGGGCAAGCCACTTAACCCCATTTGCCTTGCAACGCCCCCCCCCCAAACCAAAAAAACCAAAAGAGAGTGCATAGCACTTAGCATGGGACCTGGAACTTAATAAACAAATCCTTGTAGACTCTAGATCCAGAGTTTTTTGACATCTACCTGGGAAACCCAGAAAGACTTTTGTGACTTGATGTATTATGAACATAGTAGAAGCAGAACAATTTATACAATAAAATTAACATTGCAAGGACATGCAACTTTGAAAAACTTAAGAACTTTGATCATTTCAATGATCAACCACCTTTTCTGAGAACTCATAATGAAACAAACTATCTACCATAGAGGCAGTTAGATGGTACAGTGAGTTGAGTGCTGGACCTGAGATCAGGAAGATCTGAGTTCAAATCTTATCCCACATAGTAGTTGTGTGACCTTGAGTATGTAATGTTCATCTTTGTCTGCTTCAGTTTCTTTAACTATAGAATGGGGTTAATAATAGTAGCTACCTTGAAAGGTTGTTGTGAGGTTTGAGTGAGATAAAAGCTTCACACAATGCTTAGCACACAGTGGTGATGGTTATCAGTGATGATGGCTATCCTTCATCTCTCTCTCTCTCTCTCTCTCTCTCTCTCTCTCTCTCTCTCTCGCAAGGTTCACGGTCACACAGCTAGGTATTTTTAAATAACAGAGGTTGGATTTGAACTCAGGTCCTCCTGACTCCAGGGCCAGTGTTCTATCCACTGCACCATCTTCAATTCTTGAAGAAGACTATGACATCAGGGAGGTGATGGCATGGCAAGCAGAATTGGATTTGAGTGAAGGGGGTACATGCTAAGTCCCCAGTCTCACTTTTTCCTCCAGAGTCCAGTAGCCAAATATAAATCAGGTTGACTGGAAATGGCCCTGAATGTGAGGCAATCATGCTTAAGTGACTTGTCCAAGGTCATACAGCTAGTGAGTGTCAAGAGTTTGAGAATGGATTCAAACTCTCATCCTTCTGATTCCAAAGTCAGCTCTATCCACTGCGCCATCTAGTTGTCCTAATACATACATACATACATACATATATATATATATATGTATATATATATATACAGGCAGGGCAATGGGGTTAAGTGACTTGCCCAAGGTCACACAGCTAAGTATTAAATATCTGAGGTCAAATTTGAACTCATATCCTCTATCCACTCTATCCACTGAGCTACATGACTGCCCCATAGCACATAGTAGGCATTAACAAATGATTATTCCCTTCCCCTGTCTTGACAAAAAGGAGATAGACTCAAGGTACTGAATGAGTCATATATTTTAGGACTTACTAAAGGTGGGGATTTGTTTGGCTTGATTATGTATATTTGTTACAAAGGTATTCTACTTTTTCCCCCCCCTTCAAATAATTTTTGGGAGAGAGATGGAATGAAGAGAGGGATAAAGGATGAGGATACTAAAAACAAAAAAAAAGAAAGAAAAGAAAATGTCCTTGTTAGTATTATTTAAAATAACAGAAGAGAACATATGGAAGACCAGAAGAAAACACAGATAAGCAAGACCACTTTGAAAATTATATGTTGAATTTAATCTATTCTTAAATGAAAAAACAAACTATATACAATAGAGATTTATAGTCTCACATGCAATTCTTTTTTTCTTATACTTCATATATGGAAATACCAATTTTATTTAATTTTTGGTGGTCCAGAATATTTACTGGAGTTTTTTTACATAAAACTGAAAACTTTATACACAAAATCAATGTCATGAAAATTAATTGGAAAATAGTTCACTGGAAAAAAAATCTTGCAGCAAATTTCTCTGAGAAAGTTTGATGTTTAAAATATTTAGGAAATTGATATAAATATATAAGAATGAGGGTTATTCCCAAAAGAGGAATAACAAAAATAAAAACTAATTATTCCTATGGCTCAGCTAAGTGACACAATGGATTGAGTGACCAGCCTAGAGTTAGGAAGACTCATCTTTCTAAATTCAAATCTGGCCTTAGACAAACCACTCTAATCTTTTTGTCAAGGAAACCTCAAGTGGAGGTCACAAAGAGTTGGACACTATTGAAAAGACTGAAGAACAAGCCTTCCATGAATTTTGTGAAAACCTTTTACATATATTATCTCATTTGAGCCTCAAAACAAACTTGTAGGTAATTATTATCATTCCTATTTTATAAGCGAGGAATCTGAGGCTAAGGTCATACAAAGAAAGGCAAGATTGGAGCTTGGTCTTTCTCACTCCCACGTGCTACCAATTTCGCCACCTAGTGGTTTAATCAAAGTAAGTATAAATAATATTAAGTTGCCATATTCAGTTCAAGTTTCAAGGGAAAAAATTCAACTTATCAACAGCCATCTTAAAAAACACTTAAGTTATTTGTAACAGGGGTTTTTTAAATTTCTTTCTCAAAGAGAGGAGGAGACTTGAGAGACAGAAAAGAGGATCTCTCTTTAAAAATAAAATAAACATTATTTAACAAAATAAAAAATTCAGAAGGAAAATAAGAAAAACACAAATCAAAACATCTTGAGGTTACACCTCATATTCATCAGATTGCCAAAGGTGACGAAGGAAAATAACAATGGCTAAGCAGGGAATAGGACACGTTAAATAATGTTGCGTAGTTAGAGTAAATGGACGGGTCCAGTTATTGGTTGGAAAGCAAACTGGAATTATGCCCAGAAAGCTATTAAACAGTACATAACCTTTGATCCACTTATATCACTTCTAAGACATCAAAGAAAAAAGAAAATAAATTATATGTATGAAATATATAATAGTTCTTTTCAAGGTGGCAAAGAAATGGAAACTGAGGAGGATGTCCATTAATTGAGGAATGGTCAAACAACGTATACTCTATGAAGGTGATGGAATATCATTGTGCCATAAGAAATGATGAATGGGATTTTTCCAGAAAAAACTGGAAAGATTTGTTTGAACTGCTATAGAGTGAAGTGAGTGGAAACAGGAAAATAATTCATATAATAAAAATATCGCAAAGACAAACAACTCTGAAAAACTTAGTTACTCTGAGCAACCCAACGACTCACTACAATTTCAAAGGATTCATGATGAAACATGCTATCAACTTCCAGTAGGACAGCTGATGAATTCAGGGCGCAGATTGAGTCTTATTTCTTTTGGAAACAGTTAATGTGGGTATTTATTTGCTTGACCAGACATGCTTGCAATAAGGCTTTTTTTATTTTGCTTCCTTTCTCAGTGGGAGGAGGAGGGGAGTTTAAAGGAGCAGAAAGAAGATTTTTGTTTCAAAATAAGATAAAAAATTACTTAAGGAAATAAAAAGCAGAGGGGAAAAGCTATAAGACATTTTGTACAAAAATATATAACTATTTCTAATATGCTTTTTGCCTTGGCAAAGAATTGGAAACAAAAAATTCATCAACTGCTGAACAAATTATGGTTTATGAATTTAAGGGAGTAATATTGTGACTTAAGAAATGACAAAAGAGGGACACCTAGGTGAATAGAGCACCTCTCTGGAGTCAGGAGAACCTGACTGAATTCAAACTGGGTCTCAGACACTTACAAACGGTGTGACTCTGAAGAAGTCTCTTAACCCCAGCTGCCTTCCTCTCCTTCTCTCCCCTCACCAACAAAAGGAAAAAAAAAGAAATGACAAAAGAGATGAATTCAGAGAAATCATGCTGGCCATATTTCATCACCTTCCAGGCTGTGCTTCTGACATCTTGGTACCCTCTTCCTCCCTCCCTCGCTAGGTCTTTTTTTAAAATATATTTTCATTAGGCATTAGAAGGTAAACTTCCTGAGGACAGAGAATATTTTTATTTTACTTGGATTCATATCCCTAATCCTAAGCACAGTAACTGTCTTTTGGATGAGGCTGATGGACTAGAGCAGGGGTGGGCAAATTACAGTTAGTGGCCAAATGCTGCCCTTTTTTTTTTTTGTATGAGATATGGGACTAAGAATGGTTTTTAACATTTTAAAATAACTTTAAAAATAGTTCACTGGCCATACAAAAACAAATGATGGTTCAGATTTAGTCTATAGGCTATGACCCTTAGACCAGAAACATAGAATGAGGTCTATATTTTCAGGCATGTCCACTGTGTAAATTTGTCTTGCTTGACTATTCCTATTTCAAGGGAAGGATTTTATTTGAGGAAGGCAGAATGCTCATTTTGTTGATGTTTCTCAAGTTAATAATAATGTAAGGGAGAGTGTTCCCGCCACCCTCAATGCACAGTTGATATACTCATAGAAAGCCCAGAATGTAATTAAAAGTTATTAATGAGGTGTTAAACTGATTGTAGGAATGTTTTATTCTTGTTCTTTCCTTTATGAGGTGTGAACACCTTTATGAATAAGCCAAGAAAGAGAAAGGATTCATTCAATTAACTGAGCCAATAAATTAGCCAATGTTCTAAGGGTTGTAATCCCTTAAACCCAAGTTTAGGTTTGATAATAGAAATTGCTTTTGGGGGGGTAGAGAAGAATTCTTTCTTTTCTTTCCTCAAAACAACTTAAGAAGATCCAGGTTTAAATCTTGCTTCAGATACTTACTAGCTTTGTGTCCTTGATTAAGACACTTGGCCTCTATGTATCTCCATTTCTTCATCTGTAAAATGAAGGGGCTGGACTGTAGGATTTCTTCTAGCTGTAAATCCATGATCCTGTTATTTTATGATATTTTTCCTTTCATTCAGCTCTTTGAAAATTCTTTGGATGGAAAAGACTAAAATATAGGTACAGGAGTAAAGACACTCACTCCATATACTTACAAATACAGATAGTCAAGCAAAGAACAAAATAGCTTAAAGGAACAAAATCCCAGGCGAAAGAGAAATCATCCCCTGCAAGGAGAAAGCCATATAAACAATTAAGTCGAATGCAGACAACACAGAAAGGACAAGTCCCTGCTGCACCAAGGCTTTCAACTCAGCTTTCAACACTTTGATTCTACATATGAGCCTTGCTACCACTGTTCTCTCAGCATGAACCCATCCTTTCCATGGATGGTATGTGTTTGTGGCACACTGGGGCTCAAGTTTGTATTGGAAAAAGTGTCTTAACTAATTTTCCCAATCCTCTTCAGATCAGGTTCTTGGCAAGAGTCAGGAAGAGGCATATAGGAAACAAGGAGCCTATAAAGCATTTATTTTATCATTCTAAAGTGCAAGACTAAAGTTTGAATCCTACCTTAGACATTTGCAAGCTGTGTGGCCCAAGGAAAATCATTTAACCTCTCAGGTGCTCAGTTTCCTCATCTGTAAAGTGGGGATAATAATGATAGCACCCATCTCACAGTTTTGCTCTGTGAATCACATGGGATTGTGTGTTTTAACAAACAAAAGATAGCTCATTTTGAGTTGAAGAAGTTAGGGAAAATTTCTTGGAGGAGGTTGACTTTCAAAATGGGCCAGTTTTGGATAGGTGAAAGAAAGGCTAAAGGCAAGGGGTGGTAGGGAGTATGAGCAAAGGGGCCAGATGATTCTATCTTTTTCTGGGGATCATAATTAGCAGCCAAGAATTTATTTGAGGGAGTCATCACAGTAAAATGAAGTGACATAGTGGAAGTACTGTACTGGTGTTGGACATTGTTAAATAAATTGGGGAGGGGGTGACCCTCAAAATCCAGGAAGATGATTTTGGATCTAAAGACATCTCAGGTGCTACTTTTTCTTCTGATGATTTCCCAAATTTCTTTAGCTGTTATGTACTCTTCTTTTGCAGGTTTCTTAGTGTTTCTTTGTGCACATGGTACCTTTCTTGAGGTTAGGGACCACTTTCAACCTTCTTCCCCATCTTTTTATTTTTTTTTTGTCTTTAATTTATTAGTGCTCAGAACATAGTAGATGATAAAAAAAATCTTTTTTCGACAAATTGATTCAATACAGAGGAGTGACATGAAAGATCGTTTTGTTTCATCAGATTGCAACTCCTTCTACCTTCACATAGTCAAATACTTCTAAACTTTAATAAGGTCATATGATCATAGAATTTAGAGCTGGGAAGGATCTTAGGGATCAACTCAACCATTTCCTTTTCTTTGACAGTACAGGAAAACTGAGGTTCAGAGATTAAACAGTTTTCACTGGTTATAGGAGTTCCCAAAATTAATTAGCCAGTGACCTACTTTTCAAGTTTGAACCTCTTTTTCCTAAATTAGTCCTCCAACAGACACAGTCCATTTCTGACTTGCACTTAAAGTCTTTCTAGTGTGTTGGGCTTTGTCAAAAATTCTGCTGTTCTGGCACAGTCTTGATAAATAGGGGGCCAGAAAAAGAAAGAAATGAGAATGAAGATGAAATGAAGCATTAAAAAGGAAAATATATATAAGAGAGCAGAAGGAAATTGAGTAGGTGCAGATGCTTTTTTCCTCTTTTTCCTTAATAAGCATTATTTTTCTCATCCTCCTGTCTTTCCTGTTGTCATCACTCCCTCCCCTCCTTAAAAACCAAACCACATTTATAAAATATTCTTGTAACAATTTACATAATTAACACAAATTCCTGCATTGGTCATATTTAAAAATATGTCCCAATCTGTCCTATGAATCCATCATCTCTCTGTCAGGAGTTGGGAAGCATGTTTTGCCATGGGCTCTTTGGAATTATGGTTGGTTATTTCATTTAATGATTTTTTAAAACTTTTTTTAAAATTTAAGGCAATGGGGTTAAGTGACTTGCCCAAGGTCACACAAGTTAGGCAATTATTAAATGTTTGAGGCTGGATTTGAACTCAGGTACTCCTGACTCCAGGGCTGGTGCTCTATCCACTGCGCCACCTAGCCTACCCTCATTTAATTCTTAAACCTTTTAAAGTTGTCTTTATAGTTGTAATTCAGAAGTCTATCTGAATAAAACTTTCTTCATGGATGGAGACTGATTACACATGCTCTTTGCCTGTGTGAGGGTTAGGGGTGGTGAGAGTTGGAAAGAAGAGAGTCCATGATCTTCTGGCTTCTAGTTTCTAGAAAGAAGACATGGTTCCAGATTCTCTTCAGGTAGAAACGAACTCGACAAAAACATTCTGGACCTTCCTGACTTCTCTTTTCAACTGGGAGCCAAAAAACCGGAATCGCTCTTCTCTGCAGCTCTCACCAACTTCCCTCCTTTCATTAGTTTGGAGTCTTGAGTAAATAATTTCCAACAATGAGCAAAGTCTTAAACAAATGACCCTTTGAGTCAAGGATTACCTAATATAATATGCCCTATCCAAACAAACAAGCTGTACATAGCAGAAACTTAGTTTCCTATACAATTTTCTGTGTTCTCTCTATGTTGAGATTTTTATGTTTGTTCATGTTTAAGATCATAACTGAAAAGACAATCCAGGTCTACCTCCTTGACATAGTGAGCCATTAATAGAAGAAAATAATAGCAATGAGAATTATGTGGTGGAGTGGACAGAGGGTTATAAAAGCCACAGTTCTGTCCTCGAGTAATACTTAGTCTAATTGGGGAGATAGTATGTAAATAAGAATATGTAGAAAATTATACAGAGTAGGTGAGAGTGGTCTGAAAGAGAAAACACAGGGAAAGACTTCCTGCAGAAGGTAGGATTTGTGTTGCAACTTGAAGCAAACTAAGTAAACTCTGAGGGGGTGAAGGGGCAGAGACTCCAGGCAAGATGAATAGATTGGAGAGGGAGAGTTGTGTTCAAGGAGGTGGAACTTTGAATTTGTGGAGTTTAAGATGAAAAAAGTCTGCAAAAGTAGAAAACAAACAAGTTAGAAAGGACCTGAGGTGCCAGAGGACTTTTCTGTTAAAATTCTGTTACATACCGGCAGTGGGAACCTGGTCGAGACACAGTATCCTAATATCTGTAATTGTTGAACTTCTTTAGTAGAGGAATTTTTCCACACTGGGAGATCCTGTGATCACTATATGGGAGATATATGAACCATGAAGTCACATATAGCTATGAAATCACAAGTCAGTCAATTAACAAACATTTTATTCTGGGGAACCATCTCCATTCATCCTGATCTTTATCTTGTTATTGGACCCAGATGACTCTGGAGAGACTGAGGCTGGTGATGTTGCAAAGCCCTGCTTCACTTACATCCAATTTACTTGCAAGTCATGACATCATCTTCCTAATGTCATGGTTCTCTTTGAGAACAAAGGACAGACAAAGAACAAATGATTTTACTCTGAGATCCTGGAGGAAGAGGTGCTAATGGAGGTTGTCTGGAAAAAAAATTAAAATAGTTAACATTTATGTGGAGTTTTAAAGCTTGAAAAGTGATCTACATACATTTTCTCATCTGTGCTTAATTCTAAGAAGATGAAAAAAAGCCAATGATAGAAACACATAATAAAATGCAGGAATAATATGTTAATAATAATGAATTGTTATAATAATAGTAAATAAGACTGAATACTAGCTTACATTTAGTAAAATGTTTTGCAGTTTAAAAAACACTCCCTCAAAACAGCCCTCTGAGGGAGGCAGCAAGTGCTGGCAGAACTTGATGTAATCTGAAGAGCCTCTTGGAGTCCTGAAAGCTGAGAACTTGAAAGGAGACCTAATCAGTCTGTCTTTGAAGTTGGCAAGGGAAGAAGGTGCCCAGATTGGAGCACCTGGTCAGTTCTACTAGTTTAACTTGAAAAGCTTCTTCCTGGTTCTGATTCTACAGAATCATTGGCAAGCTCTTTCAGTCATTTTAATTTAATAAAGATTTAGTTTACAGTTTACTCTGAACTGAAGCTTTTTTTTTCTTTTTGCAAGGCAAATGGCTTGCCCAAGGCCATAGAGCTAGGTAATTATTAAGTATCTGAGGCCAGATTTGAAGTAGTTCTTTTTTAAAAAATTTATTTATTTTGAATTTTACAATTTTTCACCTAATCTTGCTTCCCTCCCCCCGCCCAGAAGTCAGTCTGTTAGTCTTTACATTGTTTCCATGCTATACATTGATCTAAGTTGAATGTGATGAAAGAGAAATCATATTCTTAAGGAAAAAAATAAAGTATAAGAGATAGCAAAATTATATAATAAGATAATGGGCTTTATTTTTAAATTAACGGTAACAAATTCTTTCTCTGGATACAGATGACATTCTCCATCACAGCCCCAAATTGTCCCTGCTTGTTGCACTGATGGAATGAGCAAGTCTATCAGGGTTGATCATCGCCCCCATGTTGCTGTTAGGATGTGCAATGTTCTTCTGGCTCTGCTCATCTTACTCAGCATCAGTTCATGCAAATCCCTCCAGACTTCCCTGAATTCCTGTCCCTCCTGGTTTCTAATAGAACAATAGTGTTCTATAATGTACATATTAGGAAGTTCTTTTTAAAATTAAATTTTATTGTTTTTTCTCTTTTTCTTTTCTTTAAAAAGTATAATTTATTCATTCTTTTTTAGGAAATATTTTATTTATTTTGAGTTTTACAATCCCCCCCATTTTTGCTTCCCTCCCCCCACCCCCCACAGAAGGCATTTTGTTAGTCTTTACATTGTTTCCATGCTATACATTGATCTCAGTTGAATATGATGGGAAAGAAATTATATCCTTAAGGAAGAAAAATAATTTGAGATAGTGAAATTACATAATAATATAACTTTTTTTTTCTAATTTGTCAGGTCTTTGTTCAAACTCCAGAGTTCTTTATCTGGATACAGATGGTATTCTGCATCGCAGACAGCCCAAAACTGTCCCTGATTGTTGCACTGAGGGAACAAGCAAGTCCATCAGGGTTGATCATCACCCCCATGCTGCTGTTAGGGTGTACAGTGTTTTTCTGGTTCTGCTCATGTCACTCAGCATCAATTCATACAAATCCTTCCAGCCTTGCCTGAATTCCCATCCCTCGAGGTTTCTAATAGTGTTCCATAATGTACATATTAGGAAGTTCTTTTTAAAATTAAATTTTGTTGTTTTTTCAATTTAATTGAACTCTACCTTTCTTCCTCCTACTGCCCCTCCTTTCTTCAACTAAAAGAAAAACAATTCCTTTTTAAAACTATATAAAGTTAAACAAAACAAATCTTTGCACTAATATGTCCAAAAAATCAAGTTGAAATTTGCCTCTGAAATTTGCATCATTACTTTCTTTATGCTAGTTATGTCTTGCCATAGGAGAGACCCAAGTATTTGAGTGTTATCTCTTCATCCCTTCCTTCCTTGTGACCTTTGAATTCAGGCCACAGCCAGCTAATGCAGTAAGATAGAGGGTTGGACCTGGAGCCAAGAAGACATGAGCTCAGACCACTTACTTTGTGATCCTGGGTAAGTCTTATCTGTCTCTTAGTTTCCTCCTTAGTAAAATGGGGATAATAATAGCCTATACCTCCCAGGGTTGCTGTGAAGTTGAGATGAGATAATATTTGTAAAGTATTTTATAAACTTTAAAATACTATATAAATCATCACCATCACCACTATCATTATCATTACCATCATCACTACCATCATCATTACCATAATTCTTTTTTTTTAAGTTTTTTCAAGGCAATGGGGTTAAGTGGCTTGCCCAAGGCCACACAGCTAGGTAATTATTAAGTGTCTGAGGCTGGATTTGAACTCAGGTACTCCTGACTCCAGGGCTAGTGCTCTATCCACTGCGCCATCTAGCCACCCCCATTACCATTATTCTTATGAGATTTTTTTTCAGTTTACATCTTTCCTTCTTCTTCATCATCAAGAATTTTATATTCAGTGAGTCGGGATGATATTTTGATATTATCAGAGAAAGATTACTTAAGATGAGGGATACATCTAACTTGTTTTTCCTAAAGTCATAGTATGATGCCATCCATATACATTAAGAAGGTGGTGCAGTGGATAGAGTACTGGGCCTGAAGTCAGGAAGACCCATCTTCATGTATTAAAATCTGGCCTCAGGCACTTATTAGTTGTATGACCCTTAATAAACCTATTTTTCAGATGGAGAAACTGAGATGTCATTTAACCCTGTTTTCCTCAGTTTCCTTATCTATTAAAATGAGCTGGCAAAGGACTTGGCAAACCACACCAGCATCTTTGCCAAGAAAACCCCAAATAGGGTCATGGAAGGTTGAATATGACGTTGAGTGACTAATAATATATTTTGAGTTGACTTTTTTAATTTGGATTCCATCCTAAGTTCTTTTTTAAGAGAGGTGATATTGGGCTTGAGGCTAGGTATAAATCTCAATGGACCAAAATAGTCTCCCTGACAAACACTACATTAATATCAATTTTTTTGACATAATTATATTGATTGGCTGTTTTAAATCGAGGATGGTTTTCCATGTGGATATCCAATATTTGAGAGTTCCTGCTACCTTGGGTCTGTTTTATATATTTGTGTGTGTGAATAACTTAGGAGGGTATGAATGAGTTAAAGGTTCCATGATAATTACCAAAGGTGTTATGTATGTTATGGACTTTAGGATGACTTGTTTAATAATTTATTATTGTTTCTTCTATGTTTTTTCTTCTTTCAGTATTCCCCTTCCCCTCTTAGTTCTCGTTCCTCTTTCACAACATGACTAACATGGAAATATGTTAACATGATTATGCATGTACAGCTTTTACCAGATTGTTCACTGCCATGGGGAGGGGTGGGGGGGGGGAAGAAAGGGTGGTAGGAAAATGAAGAACTCATAAATTTGCCAGTGGATGAATACTGAAAACTAGTGTATGTAATTAGAAAAATAATAAAGAAGGAAAACTAATTTGTTGTTGAGTTGTTTTCAGTATGTCCAACTCTGTGACCCCATTTGGGACTTTCTTGGCAAAGATATGTTTTGCCATTTCCTTCTCTAGACCATTTTACAAATAGGGAAACTGAGGTAAAGAGGATTAAGTGCCTTTTTCAAGGTCACACAGCTAATAAGTGTCTGAGACTGGATTTGAATTCATAAAAATGGATCTTCCCGACTCCAGGCTTGGTGCTGTACTCACTGTGCCACTCATGCCTCCTAGATTTTTACATTGTAAATATTCCATGTATGCTTCTCCTAAAATCTCCCTTGCTTTGAGCACAATAATATTTCATGGTGTTCATGTACCCTCCATCCCATTTGATGGGAATACACTTGGTTTTTCCTACTTTAACAATATTTTCTTATTTACTGAGTCTTTCTTTAAGGTCTTTGATCTCCTGGAGTTCAATCCCTGAAATGTTCTGAAATTTTTTATCAACTAAGGGTTCAAAGTAAGCAGGACAGTTCTCACAACTTTCCTGAAGCCATCACATTTTTTCATGAGACTTTATTTCATTGAATTTGATGCCCTTTTTAAGTGCAAACAAACACAAAATATTGTTATTGGACTGCAAGGTCAATAAATCAATTAATCAATCAACATTTATTAAGTGCTCACCATGTATCAGGCACTGCTAAATCCTCTCTCAGAAAACTTCTGTTCTAATAAGGGAGACATTAGAGATATTGGTAACATAGATATAGGAATAGCTGGTGGTGGGTAGCATGGCTTTATAAGTAGTTCTGGAATGTCCACTCCACATTTCAGGGAGACTGGGGTTCCATCTTTGTGGGGAGTAGGGAATGACCTTGACTAAGCAATGACTCTCATTCTCTTACCTTTAAGAGATTTATTAGGTGTGGAATGATTGCTATCTCATCACACAATCTAACGCTTGTACTCTAGGGATATCATACATTGGGGGGTGGGGTTGAGTCACACTTTCCTTAGACTTCAAACCTGGATGGTAACAGTTAGCTTAATCTCAGTTGTTTAGTTCTATTTGTACTAAGCACTTAACACACCAAGACAATGATGGAGCCCAAGCAAGTATCTTTATGAAAGCTAGCAAGGAAAACAATGATTGGGGAAGCTACACAAATAAGGTTAAGCAATGGAATACACAAGATTAAAAAGGGCTTTGTGACCTGGGATTGAGATCTTAGCTCACCTGGGTAGACAATGATCTCTCTAAACACTTACTACACCAAAGACAAACTGGGAGAACAAACAAACATATCTATCAAAGCCAGCAAGTAAAACAATATTCAAGGAAGCTGTCCAGATTTAGACAATAGAATGCTCCAGATTAAAAGAGGACTTTGTGATTTGGGATTGAGATAAAATCTTAACTCTACCACATAGAAAATGATCTCATCTGAGAAGTCTTTTTGTGGTAGTCTCTGGAGGTTATTAATCAAGGGACATGTTAGGGGGCAGATTTCCCTCCTATTCCAGGTTCTCTGTCTCTGTCTCTGTCTCTGTCTCTGTCTCTGTCTCTGTCTCTGTCTCTGTCTCTGTCTCTGTCTCTGTCTCTGTTTCTCTTGACTGTATCTGTCTGTCTGTCTCTGTCTGCCTGTCTATCTCTTTCTCTCTGTCTGTCTCCTCTCTCTCTCTCTCTCTCTCTCTCTCTCTCTCTCTCTCTCTCTCTCTCTCCTATGTCTCCTCTCTCTCTCTCTTCTCTATCTCCCCCCTCTCTTTTTCCTCTCTTAGAAGGTTTTCAGCTAATCTGGAGTCACATTTTCCTACATGTATATAGCTATTCTTTAGGGGAGTGATGGCAAATAGAAAAAGATCCTTGTGGACCATGTGAAGACTTAGAAAACCACAAATAAACATTATCTATGTTGTATTTTAATTTATTCCCTTAACAACTTCCAATTACATTTTAATCTGGTTCTTGTAGCACGCAGCTGCTTATTGGCCCTCAATTTGACATCTTGGTTTAGGAGATCACCAAATTTATCTCAGTACTAATGATATACATGTATATTCAGAATAAATGTAAAGAAAATACATGTAAATATTTATAATATAGTTTGGGAGGGAGGGTGTAGAAATAGTGGTTATCAAAAAGTTTCATGAAGTTTCTACTCTGTATCTTGAAAGAAGAGAAGGATACCTTGAAGTAGATATAAGGAGGGAAGATGAGGGAAGACTAATACAAAGTCATGGAGATTAGGAAATGGAGCATTGTTTAGATAGAAAACAGAAAAAAGGTTTAATTGGACCTGTGGAGGACAAATGCCACTTAAATGAATTTTGGAGCTCTCTCAAGGTATGAAGAGAAAGTTTTATTCATTTCTCCAGGAACAGGCCCCAATCAATTATAGAGATTGAGGCAAAAGCAAAAGACCCAAGAATTACATTTTTATCATAACTCGATCCCCCGCCCACTGACCCATCCTCATTAATGAGGAATATGGTCTTCACAATCTAGACATAAATTAATCCAAGGAAAAGAGCATGTAATTTAAACTGAAACCAGAATACAGCTTCAGCCCCAGGAATTGAATGGATATCCATATTTCCACAGATAAGATGGGGTCAGTTGATTCTTCACCAATATCCCAGAAGTTGCTTTGTCAAGGGAGGAGGGGCACATGGTTCAACTATTTTCTAATCTATAATGTTTTACTGAAGAAATCTCAGATTTTATCCCACTCAATCCCTCCTCTTTTATTTTTGATGAGATTTCTTCAAATTTCTAAGTAGGTCCTTAAGTCTAGATAACAGCTGCCTGATCACCTCCTTACTTCCAAGGGACTCTTTCAGATAAGTCCTATAATCACCATGATAATAGGTACATTTCCAAAGTTGCAGTATCTCCTTCCACTGGAAAGTTTTTATAACAATGTCTTTAGATAGGTCTTCCTGGCTCCCAAACTGATCAAAATAAATCCCTGATTTTGTGCCAGTGGAGCAGCCCCAAGAATAGCTAATATACCTAGTGATGTTCCTTAAATTATTTTTCTTGCAAATGGCCATTTCTACACTTTCCTTGCAAGTCCATTATAACTCATAATCAGAGTGTCCCTTAACAAGAAGTCCTCCAGGTACCATCATTAGTCTCACGTGAGTTTGAGGCCCCCCTATCTCTAAGGCCATCTATCTCTAAGCTTCTGGATATGTCCAGACATTTGCTACTCCTCAGGCAAATATCCTGGCCAGTCAGTTATAAACAATAGTCACCCTATACTGACTCAGTCATATACCACTGGTGTTTCTTCTGGATCAGAATCCTGTGCCACAGTGCACCTCTGACCAGGAACTGAGAATCTAGGCCAGACTCAGGGGTACTGCCACCCAAGGTCAATTCTCAAACTGCTGTGAACTACCTCAAGTCCAACAGTTAGCCACACCAAAAGATTGGGCATTGACTTCTGTCAGCTAGACTCTCCTCCCACCTTTACTAATACCCCATCGGAGATAAGACTCCCTAGATAGGATATACAGACTTATGTAGATGTAATCATGGCACCCAATAATCTCCCTCTTTCTCTCCCAATGGAGAACATTTTCACCCTGCCTCCCCCCTCCTCCTTTGCATAAGGAGAATGGCATAAGTAGGGGTGCCACACTTACAGAGTCAAGGGGAAGTTACAGACAAACAATGTACACATAGGTGGAAGATGTTGGAGAAATCTGGTCCAGTGTCTTTCCTCTCCTCTCTTCTCTTCTCTTCCCTTCTCCCCTGGAGGCATCCAACGTCCTTCAGCATCTTCTGAATCTGTTTCAAAAGGTCCTCTCCAGGTCTGGTGACTAGCTGAGACCTTGTCTTCTGGTAGAGAAACTGCTTAACATCTTATTCAGATCAAGACCCATGTTTCCATCACAAAACAATGAGATTCTGGAGCTTATTACAGTTTGCATTTTCCCTGATTGCCATATTGACACACATACTTTACCTTTTTTTTTTTTTAGGTTTTTGCAAGGCAAACGGGGTTAAGTGGCTTGCCCAAGGCCACACAGCTAGATCATTATTAAGTGTCTGAGCTGGATTTGAACCCAGGTACTCCTGACTCCAAGGCCGGTGCTTTATCCACTGCGACACCTAGCTGCCCCTATACTTTACTTTTAAAACAATAAACTTCCATTAGTGTTTTACTACGTGTTTTACTACTACATGAGCAAACTCCCAATGAGAATGATCACATCGACTCAAGCTTGTAAAGCACACATTCAACAGTCAGTTTTGTTCTAAGAGTACCCAGCATCTGGTTTAAAATAAAACAATTTTAACCTTTGCTTTCATTACAATAATGACTCAAACATCCTTGACCAAAATGAATTTTTTCCCAAATATTGCCATATTTTCCTTTTCCTGGAGTATTTATCTAACTCACATTCCTCTCCTTAAACTGGAACTTGAAACTGTAATTATCCTAAGAATTTCCTGTTCTTTTCCTTAGCTAAATATCCCCTCTAACACAAAAACTAAGGAAACTTACTTCCTATCTTAGCATGATGGGAGGTGTCTGAGCTGATAGCAGGTGTCAGAACCAGATACCTAACCCATCTCTGGCTATTAGATCCAATTCACCTAAAACTTCGTTTTCTGGTTTGCTTAGTAACTATAAAGATCCAGGACATCAAAGGAAAATTGCTTTATTAAAGATTTTATTTATTTTGAGTTTTTATTTATTTTTTTTACAATTTTCCCCCAATTTTACTTCCCTCCCCCACAGAAAGCAATTTGTCAGTCTTTACTTTGTTTCCATGTTGTACATTGATCCAAATTGAGTGTGATGAGAGAGAAATCACATCCTTAAGGAAGAAACAAAAAGTATAAGAGATAACAAGATCAGACAATAAGATATCTGTTTTTTTTTCTAAATTAAAGGGAATAGTCCTTGAACTTTGCTCAAACTCCACGGTTCTTTATCTGGATACAGATGGTATTCTGCATTGCAGACAGCCCCAAATTGTCACCGATTATTGCACTGATGGAATGAGCAAGTCCATCAGGGTTGATCACCACCCCATGTTGCTATTAGGGTGGACAATGTTCTTCTGGTTCTGCTCATTCGCTCAGCATCAGTTCATGCAAATTCCTCCAGGCTTCCCTGAATTCCCGTTCCTCCTGGTTTCTAATAGAACAATAATGAGGAAAATTCCTTTATAGATGTAAGTATTGAATATCAGTGATCAGGCAGAGGTCACGTGAGTAAGTCAAATGTCTTAGGCCAGATTTATTCTTCCAGGTGAGATATTATCCAAATGTTATTTTGGGGAAATCAAGTCAAAGGGGTCCAACCACAGTCATACTGAGAAGCCGCCCCTTTGGCTGCCCACCCCTGTCACCTAACATCTTTAGCCCACTGGCTTCCTAGGCTCCAAGAACATGACATTTACCCAGTAGCATTTCCTTTTTGTTGACCATCCTGGTATCTGACATAAGAGAAAATCGACTAAAAGTCCTGTGATCTAAAATGGTTGTTTTACCTAGTTAGAACTCCCAGTGAATATAATTCACTAGATTCCAATAATAATCTTAATGGAGTCCCAATTAATGAAACCCCTACCTAAAGCTCTGAGTATCCTTCCTAGGTCTTTGCCTAAAACCTGGTATTCTAACTGTGACTGGCGCTACAGGCCTCATCTCCTACCTCTTTCTAAAGACATCCCTTTGTCTGAAATCATATCTACTCTATCTCTATATAAAGATGGTATATCAGATTCCCCTTGGCTAGAGAAACTTCCTTCTAGTCTGTTGAATCTTACAACAAATAAATGCCGCCTTTGTCCAGGAGATTGCACAGAGAAATCTCAAATTATCTTGTGTTTATCTTTCTCATGTTACATGCTTTTGCTTCAAAGCAAACAGTCATCGCTTTGGAATATACATATAGTTCTAAAATATTCCCAATTCACACACACACACACACACACACACACACACACACAGAAACTCCTCTACATAAACTTATTTACCTACTAGCCATCCTCAACATACAAATGGTTATTTTGTTTTGTCAAGGCAATTGGGGTTAAGTGACTTGCCCAAGGTCACACAGCTAGATAATCATTAAGTGAGGTCTGATTTGAACTCAAGTCTCCTGACTCCAGGGCCCGTGCTCTATTCACTACACCACCTAGCTGTCCCCTAGCATATGAATTTCTTTTCAGAATTCTTTAAAACCAATAGAACATCTTAGGTAGCTTTAAATTTCCAACATGTGTTATTAATTTCATTATAACAGAACAGCAATAAGAGTCACACACAAATTACTAGATTGTACAAAGCAATCCCTCCATTATTACATTATTTATGAACCCACAGATCTATTCCAGAAAGGGTCATGATTTTTGTATTTTCCTTCTTGCCCTTCAAAGCAATCACACATTAATCCCAGGCTTTAACAATACAGTATTTAAATGACATTCACAAGAGATAGCTAAATATTGCCAATATAATTTCTTTGTGGTTACAAGAGAATATCACATAACTGATAGATACATCTTATTCATCAATAAGTTACCTTACAATGGGACTCACACAATTGTCATTTATTCAGAGCTCCCCCATCAGCTGTCTTCAGTCACCAAGAAAGAAGTCCACATTCTTGACTTCTTTAGAATTAAACACACATTGTTAATATACATTAATCAGAAGATTCTTATTTAAACATCTCATTTCCCTTAGAACAAAAGCAAAATGAATATCCCATGATCTTTACACTTTTGTCTCTTTACCCAAATTCTCAGAATCCAATCTCATACATGATACATTTGAAACCCCCTATCAATAACAACTAAATTTCCCAACAGTTTAGTGTGATAAAACTTTAGAGTACCTTATACTGAGAATCCAGCACCCAAGTGCTCTATCCAAAATAAAAATACAACTGTTAGCATTATTAGGTTTAACATTAAAGTGAACTAGAGCTTTTTCCCAAAAGAAATCAGTAAACATCCCTGGTAACATAGATATTTCTCTTTTTTGTAATATAATACCACTTTTCTTTAACCCAAAGGTGTTACAATAAAATTTAAAATCCCAAACCACTTGACTCCTTGCAAAAGTTACAATAGTGTTAAAATAGTTTATAATCCCAAACTAATTTAACAATCTAGGTTATTTAATTCCTCCCATTCTGTACAAATTTTGTCAGAATGTTACAACACTAGTGTCCCTCTTTTAAAATCCTCAGTGTGCTTCCCAAAACTCTAGTTCAGAAACCTTAAACAGTGAGAGTCATTACTCAGCCCATGTGGTCAGTTTTATATATTTTTTCCCCTTTCCTATCACACGTCTCATTTGTGATGGGGTCTCTTTCCCTTTAAGGCTTATGTACTTGAGGTCTTCTCTTTCTTGGCTTCCCTCCACAGCGGGTGGGGCTCTCAGGTGGACTCAGTCTAGGGTTCAAGTTTTTAGGTTTTTTTTTTAGTTTTTTTTTTTTTTGCAAGGCAATGGGGTTAAGTGACTTGCCCAAGGCCACACAGCTAGGTAATTATTAAGTGTCTGAGACCGGATTTGAACCCAGGTACTCCTGACTCTAAGGCCAGTGCTTTTTATCCACTAGGCCACCTAGCCGCCCCTAGGGTTCTAGTCTTAACAAGATGGTGGATGGGATTGAGACCACCATGTGTCCAACCCAGGGAGAAAGCATAAGGACAGGAAATCTTCCCTTCTCTAAATTCTTACTCTTTCCCTTAAAGATTCTTTCTTCTCTTGGACTTCTAAACTCTCCCCAAAGCACAGCTTTTGTTTTTTTCCTTTAAGAAGCCCCCTCCGCTTTCTTTAACTCTGCACACCTAGCAGAGCTACCACTGGCTCAGTGAGGGGCTGATTTCCACATGGGGGCCGCTGCACAACCACTTTCTTTTCCTCTTAGCATGATTTGTAAACCCCTTTACAAAGTTACCAAAATCCATCTTTGGTATACAAAGTCAAATCTGCTCAAATCTTCTGTCTACATGCTCTAACCAATTTCCATACTTAACAAATAGTTCAAAACCTCAGTTGTCTCTATGTCTGGATTTTCTTCCCATGCTTTCAGAACCTCTTACTCAGATATACAACTCCCATTTTCCTCGATATACTGTTCTATCTTTCCTTTTCATTAGCTCTTCCTGACTTGAATTCATATTATTCCGAACTAGAGTCACACAGCTTATACAGCTATGTAAACCACAGATGTGATTCCACTTTTCACAATATATTTTCCACTCCAAGGTTTTAATATTTAACACTTCTGGATTACATCTGCTAAAACCTAGAGAAGACAGTCATCCCAAAATCCCCTAGCCTAATTAGAATATTTCTTGTCCCCCTCCCCTTCTTCAAATAGAGTCAGCTGTATAACTTTTATAGAGGGACAATCCTTTCTGGGGGCAGTTAATCTTTCTATTCTTAAATCCTTACATGTCTCATAATTTTCTGTAATAACCAACATTATCAGGATATTCACTGTCTCTTTCCTGTTTCTTTAACTTCAAAATAAAGTCCTTTTTAACATTTATTTTACTAATTCTTCCTGAAGTAACTCCCTCTTTTAGTTAGTCCTTTTTCTAAAAGAGGGTGGGGGAAAACACTCTGGCAGCACAGAATCATGGAGAACTGGGTAAAGAAGTGAACATAAACAAGGAAGGGGGGGGCCTTCCTCATAATGGTAGAAAAACAGGGTGAGTAGTTTGACCTCCATAATCCATTCCTTTTGGATCAAAATAAAAATCCCTCTTTTAAGTACTCAAGAGACAACCCAGGAGTGAGGGGGGAGGGATCATATTATCCTCTGTAACACAGGCAGAAAGTAAACTCAAGGGGAGAGCCAGTGAGAGTTAGATGAATACAGCCTAAAAATCCAAAATAACAAAATGAGGCTACCCAAGGAACTCTTTAGGGGAACTCACTGACTCCTCTTTCCCCTGTTTAACAAATCACACAAGTAAATAGACATTCTAAACACATAAAGACAGATGAGGCACAAACACAGATCACATAAAATGCAACAGAATTTTCCAAACTGACAATTTCAAAACGCAGGCCAATGGCAAATTCCTGATGTCTCAAGGAATACTGAGAAGGGATAGTCTGATAATCTCTCCCTCCCAAAGGCAGACCAAATGCGTTCCTTCTCCTATATCTTTATTTCCCCATATAAGACAACAATACTTAATCATTTTCTTCTTACTTTTCCCTTTATATTTTGGTCTTATTTACCTGATTTACCTGGGGGGTGGGTTCTTTGTCTTCACTGACTGGTCAGGTTCTTGCCTCAGATTTGCTGTTCTCTTCCTATGAGTCTCTCCCCTTCAGGTCACATAGCACGGAGGGGAGACCAAGGCTTCCCAGAAAATGGCACACTGCCAAAATTTGGTCAGGGATGCCTTTTTGCCAAGTCCTGAGAGGCCGAAGTCCCTAATGGGCATGCAATCCCTGAGGAGACCCCAAACTGTGTGGGACAAATGCCACTAAAATAAATTTCAGAGATCTCTCAAGGTATGAAGAGAAAGTTTTATTCATTTCTGTAGGAACAGGCCCCAATCAATTACAGAGATTGAGGCAAAAGTAAAAGGCCTAAGAATCACATTTATTGTAACTCGATTCCCCCCCCCATGACCCACTCTCATTAATGAGAAATATGGTCTTCACAATTTAGACTAAATTAATCCAAGGAAAAGAGCATATAATTCAAACTGAAACCAGAATATCCCGTCAGCCCCAGGAATTGAATGGATATCTGGACTTCCACAGATAAGATGGGGTCAGTTGACTCTTCACCAGTATCCCAGAAGTTGCTTTGTCAAGGGAGGAGGGGCACATGGTTCAACTATTTTCTAATCTATAATATTCTACTGAAGAAATTTCAGACTTTATCCCACTCAGACTGGATCACAGAAGGGAGAGAAGGAGTTCAGTTGTTCAGATATGTCCAAATCTTCATGACCCCTTTTGAAGTTTTCATGGCAAAGATACTAGAGTGGTTTGCCATTTCCTTCTCCAGCTCATTTTAAAGATGAGGAAAATGAGGCAAAGAGGGTTAAATGACTTGCCTAAGGTCACATAGCTAGGAAGTGTCTGGGACCAGATTTCAACTTAGGAAGATAAGTCTTCATGACTTCAGGTTTAGCTCTATCCACTGTATCGCCTAGGTGCTTGGGGGAGGGAGAGTAATGTTCAGTGAACCTAGGAAGAGGCTTGGAATAGATATGGCTCTTTAAAAGCTAAACAGAGGAGTTTATATTTTATCTTAAAGGCAATAGGAAATCATTGAAGTTTATTGAGTAGAGGAATGACATAGTCCTTCCTGTGCTTTAGAGTGCAATTTATTTTTTTCCACTAAGTAGTATTTTATTTTTTCTAATTACATGAAAGATAGTTTTCAACATTCACTTTTATAAGATTTTTGAGTTCCAAATATTTTTCTTGCTACCTCCTTCACTTCTGTCCTCTTCAAGACTGATCTAGGTTATACAATACAAACATATTAAGCATATTCCTGCTTTGGAAAAAATCACATTGGCAACTTCAAGGCTGGAGTGCGGAGAGCCAAGAAGCAGGGATTGCAGGCTGTCGTAAAAATTTAGAGTGTGATGTGGCTATGTCCGAAGGCAATTCCATCTTTGACTGTGTTGAGACAGAAAAAGGCAGAACAATCCTTTCCCTCAAGGAGCTTATAATTTAATGGGGGAGGTTTTGTCTTCTCCAGATTTATATATATATATATATATATACATATATATATATATATATATATGTATATATATATATATATATGTATATATTTATTTATTCATTCATTTATTTATTTGTTTGTTTGTTTATTTATTTTACAAGGCAATGGGGTTAAATGGCTTGCCCAAGGCCACACAGCTAGGTCATTATTAAGTGTCTGAGGCTGAATTTGAACTCAGGTAGTCCTGACTCCAGGGCCAGTGCTCTATCCACTGTGCCACCAAGCCACCCCTAGATGAGCTATTTTAGGAAGGACCTTGATAAGTTGGAGATCATTTGGAGGAGACTGACCAGGAATATGAGGGACTTGATGATTATGCCATATAAGGATCAGTTGAAGGAATTGGGATGTTAGTTTAGAAGAGAAGACTCAGGGAGACTTTAAGTAAGCATTCATTAAGCACCTCTAAGCACTGTGCAGATTTTGAAGGTCTTCACATGGAGGAGGGATTAGCTTTTTTCTTCTTGGCTCTACAAGAAAGATCTAAGAAGCAGTGGCTAGGAGGGCTAGAGAGGTAGGTGATGGGCTCCCTTCTCCTTGGAAGTCTTGGAGAGAGAGAGGGTGAATAACTCCTGTTGGGTATTTTGTAAAGGGCTCCCTTCAACTCCAAGATTCCAATTCTTACCCAGTTTTCTTCATTCTCTCTCTCCTATTTAGCCCCCTGGTTCATCACAATAAGAACACAGGGTTATTGTAGGCAAAAGAATGAGATTTCAGACTGTCATCTCTATAATGTGGCCACCTAGTTTTTTAGCCTAAAGAATTGGTGTGTGTGTGTGTGTGTGTGTGTGTGTGTGTGTGTGTGTGTGTGTACATGTCAGGGACAGAGAGACAGACAAAGAGACAGAGAGAGACAGAGATGACATACTGTCATCCCTGTAATGTGTCCACCCAATTTTTTACACTAAAGATTTGTAGTGTGTGTGTGTGTGTGTGTGTGTGTGTGTGTGCATGCCAGAGACAGGCAGACAGACAGAGACAGAAACAGAGACTGAGAGATAGTGACAGAGACAGACAGACAGAGAGAAGAGACAGAGACAGAGACAGAGACAGAGAGACACACAGAGAGAGAGAGAGAACTTTCCAGACTACTCATTGTTAGATGATGGTCCTAATGTATTTGTGTAATTGTAGAATTAGAAAGTGGTCAGCCAACAAAGATGCCAACGTCATCCATTATATCCTGGACTATCACCAGTCATTTTGACTGTTGTCTTGCCAATGGACTTCGATGACCCCAGAAGAGAATGAGACTGACTTCTTTGAGCAACTCTGTGTCATGTAATCCAGTTCAGCCACAAATCAAAACATCACCCTATGATGTCACTGTCCCTCTTTGAAAGCAAAGGACAAATAACAATTGTAAAAGGTCGTACACATGTCGCCCACTATTATGACTCACGGAGGGCAGGCTCCATGCTTGATGACTCTGGACATTTTCCATGCCTTTGGGCAGCTGGGTGGTGCAGTGGATAGATGAACAGAGCACACGTTCTGGAGTTAGGAGGACTTGAGTCCAAATTTGGTCTCAGATACTTGACCCTTACTAGCTGTGTGACCTTAGACAAGTCATTTAACCCTTATTGCCTCACTAGAGGCAATTTATTTTCAGTCAACCTGATTCCTAAGTGACCCTAGAGGAGAAAATGAGGCTGTTGAATTAGTACAGCACCCTCTTACTCAAATTTAATTGCCATAGAATCACTCCCTTGATATCACATTCAGTCTTCATCATCATCATCATCATCATCATCACCATCACCATCAATCATCATCCATGCTTGGAATTTTCTCCCTCCTCATCTTCACCTCCTGACTTTCTGGCTCCCTTCAGGTCCTAGCTAAAATTCCTCCTGCTCCTTTCCTTATCTAAGCCCCCTTGATGCAAGTGGCTTCCTTCTGATTATCTCTAATTCAGTCTATTTATGTCTTGTTTGGATAGAGCTGTTACTGAGTTGCCTTCTTCATTAGGCTGTGAGCTCCTTGAGAACAGAGACTGTCTTCTGCCTTTCTTTGTCTCCCTAGTAGTTAGGATAGTACCAGACACTGAAGGAATCCAGTTGAAAATCCCCTAATTCTATCCTTTCATTTCATTTAAAATGCCTGTTAAAGAGAGATGATGGTGTAGCGCCCTCTGCTGTCTGATAGACCTAATAACTGGAATTATAGTAGAGATTTAGAACAGGTGGACTCCAAAGGTCATCTAGCCCAAACCCCTCTTTCTATAGAGGATGAAACTGAGGTTCAGAGAGGTCAAGTGCTTGCCTCAGGGTCACAGAGGCCCAACTGAGGTGGCTCTCTATGCAGTCCTGACCTCACTTTGGTACCCCAAATCAATATTTATCCAATATCGAGAGGATGACCCACCTTGTCATTTTTATCAATTTTACATCAAATCTTCCATGTTCAAAGCTTTGGTGTCATTTCTGACCATTTCCTACTTATGGACAACAAGACTAGCAGAATGGCAGTGTAGTTTATTAGACAGTAGGCTGTACTTAGGGTTCAGAAGGCCTGGGTTCTAATCCTGTCAGAGCCATATATACTTGAAAAATGAACCTAGACAAGCCTCTTAACCTTAGGTTCATTAACTATAAAATATTTCCAAAACCTCCCTCAAAGAGTTCTTGTAAAGATCAAAGGAGACAAGTAAAGCATCATATAAATATTAGCTAGTTTACTTTTATATATGTGAGAATCTAGGATGTTAAGGTTTGCAACGCTCTTCTCTTCCAACACCCTTGTGAATAAAGTGTGCAGTAGATTGAGTGCTAGATCCTAAAGATCTGAGTTCAAATCCAGTCTCAGATACTTAGTAACTGTGATCATGAGCAAGTTGATTAAGCTTTCCTAGCCTTCGTTTCCTTATTGGTAAAAATGGAGATTTAAGAACACCTATTTCCCAGTGTTGTTGTGAGGATAAAATGAGATAATATTTTCACTTGGTAAATATCTTAAAGCATTATTTAAATGTTATCACTATTGTTGTGGCTGTTGTTGCAACAAAAAGGATGATGAAATCCAAACAATTACCAAATCCTATTGATACCATCTTCATCACATCTTCCTCAGGTATCATTCCCTATTATTTCTCTAGGATTGACAACATTCAGTGTGTGTTTGTGTGTGTGTGTGTGTGTGTGTGTGTGCCTGTTTAACAGAGGGGCCCCAGTGATGTCTTCCTTTATGTCTGGGCTAAGTAGGGAACCCACTTCTAGAAGAGTTGTGAGGACATGTAATGGAAGTGTTTGGAAAAATATTGGACCGTGTTTGGACATAATTCCGTTCTGCTAACTATATGGTGAATAAGAGGCTGTTGGATTGACTGTGGGCCACTTAAAAAGGACTAGAAATCAGCACTTTGAACATTTTCTCTTCAGCGGTTTCATTTTCTCTTGGGTTTTGTATTCTTTATTGGACTCCTTTGCTAACAACATATGCTGATATATAGCTCTATGGGGGGGTGGATCATGTGCCCTCCCCACTGAGGTCAATATGTAACTCCATGAAAATGGGTCTTTTTAAGCATCATTTATTTTTTTTCCCATTTTGGGAGGAGATTCGAAACCATGACTTTATAAATTTAGAAAGGTCAAGGGAGTAATTGCCTGGGCATTGAAGCATCCCAGTGTCCCAGTATCTGGGTTTTCCAGTCAGCTTGATGTTGGTTCCCTGAGGAGTAAGTGGTGTCCTCTGAGATCTAATGCAGTTATGGACTCATCTAGTAGTCATTCCTTTTCAGGATGTAAACTTGGTAGGACCATTGTTACGTGGGGACTGAGTTAAATTGGGCTCATACTTCAAGAGACTAAAGGTGGAATGGAAGAGAGTGTGACTTTGAGATATTGGGTGGAAGTATTCATACTTTTAATTTCTTTACCTTTGAAGAAAATATTCTAAAATATTTTTAAGTTAAGTAGATGTTAAATAGAACTGAAAGGCTAGGTGGTAGCACCTAACATTGGAAGGAACACACCAATGGAGGCTTGAGGCAATGACATTCATGAAGAGATACCCCTATATCCCTCAGGATACACTTTGAACCCTTAGAGGTAGATGTAGTTAGACTCACACCAGGAGACTGAGTTAGTTCCTATAGTTAGAATTCATTAGATTTTGACTGTTTGGGGTTACATTATTTTAGTCATGGTGCCTATTGTTCTCTTGGTTCTGTTTTCTTCAGTCTGTGCTACATTATATAGGTTTAAAAAATTCCTATATGTTCCTTATATCTGTTACTTTCCTCCTTCTTTATTTCTACTGCCACCACTCTAATGCAGACATTCAACGTCAGTGGTGGGACTAGGTCAGTAGACATATTTCAAGTCTCCCCCCATCCACTTTCTTCTGCCTTGAATCCATTTTTTTTTAGATTTCTTTTCAAGGCAGTGGGGTTAAGTGGCTTGCCCAAGGCCACACAGCTAGGTAATTATTAAGTGTCTGAGGTCGGATTTGAACCCAGGTACTCCCAACTCCAAGGCTGGTGATCTATCTTGCATCCATTTCTTAAACTACTACCAGTCTGATCTTTCTGGGAGTAATGGAACAGCAAATGGGGACATGATGAAGGAGTTCCTGAACAAACAATGGAATTAGAAGTTTGAGCTTCCTGGAAGTACTGGGTCTGGGACTACATGAGAACTGGAGCAAGGGCTTGAGCTACTAGGATTTGGAATGAATCAATTATTCAGTCTTCAAACATCTATTATGCTCCAATTAGGTGTTAAGCATTGTGCCAAAAGGCAGTTTCTACTCTTATGGTTCCCATAGTCTAATGGCAGACACAACACGCAAGCATCTATGTACAAACATGAAAGAGCCACGCTATTTAGGGAGCAATGAACAGAAGAAGGTATTCACAAAAAGGAGCACTGGAAAAATTATAGAGGAATGTAAAAGGTGGGTTTTAAGTTAGGACTTGAAGGAAATGAGGGTAGTCTGGAGGCAAGAGAGAAGAGAGAGAGAATTCTAGGCATGAGGGGTGGCAGGGACAGCTTCTGAAAATGCTCAGAGTTGGGGTAGTTAGGTGGCACAGTGGATAGAGGACTGATCTTAAGTCAGGAGGACCTGAGTTCAAATATGACCTCAGACATTTGTTAGCTGTGTGATCCTGGACAAGTCACTTAACCCTAATTGCCTTCAAATAAAATGCTCAAAGCTAGGAGGACACAAACGTCAATGGATCAGAGATTACAGGGGAGCAAACCTGGTCCTTCACTGCTTTGTGTTGTGCAGACAATGTAGGTCTCAGAGAAAGAAGATGACTATATCAAGCATCAATTATATCTGTTCATGAGAGCCCCAGCCAATAGAGTACTATAAGTCTTGAGGATTGTTAAGGTTTTTGAGATGATGGGACATATACAGAGCAAGTTGCTGATACACTAGCTCTCCTAAAATCTTTCTCCTTCTGGAGAGTTCTCAAAAAAGTAATATACTTCTGGAGGATTTTTTAGGTTTCTGAAGAAGATGGAGCTCACTGGAAGGACTTTCTAGAAATCCTAAATATTTCTGGGTAATACTACAAATCTGGAGGTGAATATAAAGAGTCATTGGTAAGATGGGACTTACTGGAGGCAGAGGGGTGTTTTTCCTTTAGTAGAGAGGAAACCCAACCCATAGGGTAGAGTTTTGGGATAGGAAGAGGTCTAATTTATTACCTATATTGAATAATTTTTCTTTTTAAAATAATTTTTTAATAGTCCTGCTGCACGGAATCCTTTCCTGAAACAAAACAAACAAACAAACAAACAAACAAACATGTATTCAAAGGCTAATGAAACAGAAATCGCATCAGTTAGTGTTTGTCTCATTCTACATCCCTAAATCCCCACTTCTCTATTGAGAGGGGGAATGTGCATTTTTTTTTCAGTTTTCTATCACCAACATTTAATAAACTTCATTGGACTTTGACTACTTTTTCTTGTTGTTATAATTTACATTGTTTTGGTCACTGTATGCATTATTCCCTGAACGCTTCTTTCCATGGTTGTTCATCATTTTCATTTCTTCTTCAAAAACTGCTTTTATCCTTGGGTGACATCTATTGTGACATGATCCATATAAAATGTTTCCATTAACACAAATATATGTATATATATATGTATATATATATATATATAAATTTTCAATATTCCTTCTCCATTTCTTCTCCATCTTAGTCAAGACCATTTATCCTTTGCTCATGCCCCAATCTTACATAGAATTTTTCCCTTTTAATTATTTCAGTACATTTCAGCTAAGGGGGTTAAAGTGTTAATTTGGAACCAGGAGGAGCTGGGTTCAAATTTGACCTCAGACCCCGGGAAAGACACAGTGCCTCTGTTTGCCTCAGTTACCACATCTGTAAAATAGGAATAATAATGGCACCTAACTCCCAGAGTTGTAGGAAGTTAAATGAGATAGTATTTTGCAAATCTTAAGCTGCCATATAACTGCTAGCTATAAGAATAATTATTAAAATAAGAACATTATTAATATACCATCACATTAATGATATTAATATATTTTTGTCTATATTAATATCAACACACATGTAATCATAATATACAATATCATTTCAGAATTAATGTGTCATTAACAAAATTATAATTATTATTATTTCTTCCTTGTCAAAGGACAAAGGAGAGCTCCCAAGTGGACATGATTAGGTTGCAGCACTTAACCAGTCAAGATTTGAGCAATGGAAATGGCATAAAGGATATCATTAAGGGAGATTTTTGAACAGAAAGGAGGATGACCTGGTCATAAGATGACAGTGAGAAATGACTAATGAACATTCCATAGATATCTGTGCAACATCAGGAGAACTAGAGAGAGGTCCCAATTTAATGGATGGAATTCTCCCTTTGGAGGATTTACAGGTAGACATAGAGAAGAATTTCCCAGGATCAGGGGGCATGGGTATGAATGAGTTATAATCTACCCTTCTGGAGGGGGTACAAACACAGATGGGTTCCTACATCCCTCCCAGTGTATGTATCATAGTCATCAGCATTACTCCATAGGGAATGGGCTCTGCCATATTTAAACCCTCCATTTATGATTCATGTAAATTAATTATGTATCAAAGGAAACTGATCATGTAAACTGATGATAGATCATAGACTGGGAGCTGGCTGGACCTTAGAGGCCATCAAGCCTGACCTGCATATTTTACAGATGTGGAAACTGAAGTACAAAGCAAGCAAATGATTGGATCAAAATAACCCAGATTCACTTCTTTATTGATTTAGAAGCTAAAAGGAATTTGAAAGGCTACTGAATCTTCCTCCTTCATTTTACAAATGAAGAAACTGAGGCACAAAGCAGTGAAATGATTTGCTCAATGCCACCCAGATTTATAACTTCATTAATTTAGAGCTAGAAGGGATTTCAGAAACCACTGAATCTTCCTTCTTTTAAAGGATTAGGAAACTAAAACTTTCTGATGCCAAATCTAGTACCTTCTCATCTGGAGCTACATGATAATTATTATATTAATCTATTTCTATTTAGGCCATTGAGTGTGGAACATGGAGAGATCCTATACATCACAGACTCATAGGATATTAGAGGTGACAGGGACCTCAGTGACCACTTAGTCCTACCTGTACCATAATCCTCTCTATAGCATTCAATAATTACCTAACTTTTGCAATGAGGCGGCACAGAGAATAGAGTGTGGGACAGGGGATCAGGAAGACCTGAGTTCAAATCTCACCTCAGAAGTGTCTTAGCTATCTGAATCCATTAGAAACTGATTGAGTGAATTGGCCTGTCTTGGTTTCCTTATCAGCAAAATGGGAATCATAATAGAGCTCATCTTCCTGAATTGTTGAGTATTAAATGAAATAATATTTTAAAGTGATTTTTACAAATCTTAAAATGCTCTATGAATAGTTTATTATTATTATTATTATTATTTTATCATCTTGATGATCACCAATGCAGGGAAACCACTATCTCCTAAGGCAGTTAGTTAATTAACAAGCATGTGTCATAAAATGTATTATATAGAATGACATAGACTATAAAAGAGGCAAAATACAATCTCTGCCTTCAAAGGTTTTATACTGTAATGAGGGAGACAACACGTTAACTGTCTAACTTGATACAAACAAAACACTGTAGATAGAAGGAAATCTGAGAGGGGGAGGCAGTAGTGGCCAGGAAAGTCTCTTGAAGAAAGTGGGATTTGAGCTGAGGAGATGAGGAGGGAAGGCACCTGGCATGAGGAATAGGCTTTGATGGGAGGAGGAATTCAAAAAGAGAGCATCATGTTTGAAGAATTACAAACAGGCTCTCATGGCTTGAGTGTAGATTGTATGGAGAGGACAAAAGTGTAGGAAGACTAACAATGGTAGGGAGGAGCAAGTTGTGAAAAAACTTTAAATACCACACTCACCAAAACATTTCATTCTTGAGTGAAATATATTTTTTATTAATTTTTAGCATCACTGTCACTTTCCGATGCCTGTCCCATCATCCCTACCTCAACTGCCAAATCCATACCTTGTAAAAAAAAGTCCAGTTAAATAATATTGACCAACACATTGAGCAGGGCTGGAAATATATGTCTCATTTCCCTGTGGATCTGAAATCCACCACATGTGTAAAGTGATGGAGGATACATTTCATCATTTGTCTTCTGAAGACAAAATTGGCCTTAGGGTTCCTCAATGCTCTGTTGTTTTTCAGTGTTGTTTGGCTAAGTTTTCCTTGGCATCAGGCCCAAGTATCAAGTACTGAAATTTCCTTTGCTGAGTCTTCATACATTGTTGCCTGAAAGGATTTCACTCAACAAGCATTTATTAAATGCCTACTGTATTAAAACTCAGCAAGCATTTATTAAAAGCCTACTGTATTACAAGTCAGCAAGCATTTACTAAATCCCTACTGTATTTCAAATCAATAGCATTTATTAAATGCCTACTGTATTACAAGTCAACATTTATTAAAAGCCTACTGTATTATAAGTCAGCAAACATTTATTGCTACTGTGTATCAGGCACTGTAATAGCTCCGGGGATACAAATAGAGGCACAGTTCCTGCCCTCAAGGAGCTCACATTCTGAAGGGGGAGATTATAAAATCACTCCAGATTTGTATAGAGTCGATGGAGGGAAACCTTAGGAAGATTCTAACCCTTCCTCCTCAGCTCCCTCCTTTAAGATTTCTCACTCCTTTCAAGACTCAGTTCAAGTATCAGCTTCTGTATGGAACATTTTCTGATCCTTCCAGATGCTCATGATCCCCTCTAATTACTTTATTTTCATTTTGTATATCATTTGTATGAGAAGGCATATAAATGGATAGAGAACTGCCTCAGGTTCCACCTCTGACACAAGCTGGTAGGACGGTCCTGTCCAAACCTTTCCCTCTCTCCTTATCTCAGCAGACTCTCCAAGACCACGTTTCAGGGAAGGTGCTGACCTGCATCAATGGGGGAGTTTTCTCACCAGACAGTTCCATGTCTGTATCTCGGTGTACACATGCTTGCATGTATGTATGCACAGGTGTTTTTGCACATGAACTGTGTACTATGCATGTGCTCATGTCTATGCACACATACATATCTAAAATATGTATATATATATGTAAATACCTGTATTTATATTTATATGCACAACATGTATATGTGGGGCAGTTAGGTATTGCGATAGACAAGGCACTGGACCTGGAATCAGGAAGATCTGAGTTCAAATATGACTTCGGATACTACTTTGGACAAGTCACTTAACTCTGTTTATCTCAGTTTCCTCATCTGTAAAATGAGCTGGAGAGAGTCATGCAGAGTCAGATACAAGTGACCTCGGGTTAGTCACTCAACCTCACTGTCTTGCAAAAATAAAAAAAAAAAATTAAACATACAAACATGTTTAGGTATATACCTAAACATGTTTGTATGTTTAATTTTAATTTAATATATATATACATTTTAATTTTAATAATTAAATTTTAATTTATATATATATATATACATATATATGTCTATTGTTGTTGTTCAGTCTTTCAATTGTATCTGACTCTTTGTGACTCTGTGGACCATAACACATCGCTATCCAAGGGATTTTTCTTGGCAAAGATACTGTAGTGATTTGCCATTTCCTTTCCAGTGAATTAAGGCAAAGTGACTTATTTAAAGTCTCACAGCTGATAAGTATCTGAAGTTGGACTCGAACTCAGGTCTTTCTCCAGACCCGGCACTAAATCCATTGCTGCCGATTATATAATTACATATTATAAGCTATTGTTATAATCCTCATTTCACAAATAAGGAAGCTTAAGCTCTGAGACTTTGTGATCTGTCCATAATCATATATTTTATTGTTATTAATTTTTCCAATTACATGTAAAGTGAATTTTCGACTTTCATTTTTGTAAAGTTTTCTGTCTCCCAGCATAGGATTGCAAGCAATATGATCACAATTTTATCCTGAGACCGAACAGGGACCTTGGAGGATATCAAGTCTCATTCTCATTTTGCAAATGAAGAAACAGAGACACAGAGGTTAAATGACTTGTCTCACAGGTAGATTCAAACCCAGGACTCCTGATTTCAAGCCCAGAGTTCTTCCTACTCTTTTATACTCTATATCACTACCAAATGTGCTAATAAAAGAGGGAGCACCCTGGGCTGCAGTGATCAGGGAGCTGCTTGTCATGGAGGAGAAGAGACTTCAACTGAGACTTAAAGTTTGGAGAGGCAGAAAATCTGGGTTTAAATATTATTAAATATTACCTTGCTGTTACTGTCAGTATGACCTTGGGGAAGTCATTTCAAGTATCTGAACTATAACTTCCATTTGGACATATTAAATGACCCTTTCAGCTCCTGTAATCACTTCTAGGAGCTGGTGTTGGAAGACAGAGGTCTTGGGTATGAATGCTCACTTTGTCATCCTCATACTGGATGATTGCAGCAAGTCTTTTTAGGGGTTTTTTTTTTTTTTTTGGCAAGGCAATGGGGTTAAGTGGCTTGCCCAAGGCCACACAGCTAGGGAATTATGAAGTGTCTGAATTCAGATTTGAACTCAGATCCTCCTGACTCCAGGGCCAGTGCTCTACCCATTGTACCACCTAGCCACCCCAATACACCTATTTATTTATTTATTTATTTGTTTATTTATTTGTTTGTTTGTTTTTAGGTTTTTTTTTTTTTTTGCAAGGCAAATGGGGTTAAGTGGCTTGCTCAAGTGTCTGAGACCAGATTTGAACCCAGGTACTTCTGACTCTAGAATGGGTGCTTTATCCACTTCACCACCTAGCCACCCCATCCAATACATTTGTTTTTGCTATTTCTTGGCAATAGTGATTTTAATGGTGAGGGCTTTTCCTGGTATGGACATTCCCTTTTGTGATACAAATTAAAAAATCATATATAATGTAGAATCTTTAAAAAAAGTTTTAATCAATCTCTTTTAAAAATATCATGTCACTTCCCCTCCAAAGCTCTGAAGATCTTATGGTAAAGAATGATCCCCATCCCCAGAGAAAGAGTTGATGGTGTCAGTACAGATTGGAACATATTTTTTGATTTTATTTTTCTTGCGGCTTATTTGGGAGAGGATAAGGGGTCTATGCTTTCTTTCATAACCTGACTATTACAGAAATGTTCTGCAAGAATACACATTTATAACCTATATCAAATTTCTTCTTGCTCAATGAGGGGGCAGGGATAGGTTTGGAGGAAGGGAGAGAATTTGGAACTCAAAGCTATAACAACAAATGCTACAAATTGTTTTTAAACGGAGCCAGGGGAAAATAAAATATTACATTAAAAGAATACCATCTCACTTCCCAGTAGTCAGTGGATAGAGTGCTGGATCTGAAGAGAGGAAGACTCCTTTTCCTGAATTCAAATCCAGCCTCAGTCACTTACTAACTGTTTGATGCTGGGTAAGTCACTTCATCCTGTTTGCCTCAATTGGCTCATCTGTAAAATGAGCTAGAGAAGGAAATGGCAAACCACTCCAGTGTCTTTGCCCCCCAACATTTGCAAATGAGGTCACAAAGAGTTGGACATAACTGAAATGATTGAACAACAACAAACCCCTCCAAAGAACCTTCCATTGTAAACAAAAGGGATGAAGTTCAGCAAACCAAATCAGTCAGCCGACCATGTCTGCATATGTGCTCTCATTTGTTACCCACCATTGCTCAGATCACAAAGCACATTTCACCATTGACTCTCTTATGAATAACTATTCCTAGCATCCTGTAGGGGAGCGTCTCCATTGGCCCTTGCCCTCACCTGTGTGTGCTTGTCATGATTGGCTACCCCAATGATTAATTATAGTCGCTATCAAGGTCCACAGGTGCTACACATTGCATATCTTTATGGATTTTTTTTGTAAATAGTATTTTATTTTTTCTAATTACAAATAAAGGCAATTTTAATATTCATTTTTTATAAGATTTTGAGTTCTAAAATTTTCTTCCCCCCTAAGATCATAAGCAACCTTATACTTTTTTCCTTTTTCTTTTTTTAAATGTATTTTTCCAATTATATGTAAAGATAATTTTCAACATTCCTTTTTGTAAAGTTTTTTTCCCTTCCCATTCCTTCCTTTTTCCACTCTAGGTTAGGAAGTACTCTGGTCAAGGTTATACATACATAATCAGGTTACACATATTTCCATATTAGTTATGTTATGAGAAGAATCAGAACAAAAAGGGAAAAAATCATGAGAAGGAAAAAAGCAAAACCCAAATTTTAAAAGGTGAAAATAATATACTTTGATCTGCATTCAGATTCCATAGTTCCTTCTCTGGATGTGAATGGCATTTCCCATTGCAGGGAATTATCTTTGATTACTGTATTGCTGTGAAGAGCTAAGTCTAACATAATCAATCTGGTATTTTTTCAATTTATTGTTTGGATTTGCTGACTTCTCCCTGCCTAAACAAATATTAGAGGAAAGGTGGGGATAGACACAAATGGGATACCAAGGTGAGGTGAGAAGCAGAAAACATAATTATAGCTAGCATACATATGATATCTCATTTTATTATTAATATAACCCTGGGAAGTGTTACTATTCTTTCCTCCCCCTCCCCCTTTTACTGATGAGAACACTGAGGCTGCCATAGCTTGTGACTCGCCCAGGATCACAAAGCTAAGTGTCTGGGACTGGATTTGAACCAAGATCCTCCTGACTGGAGGGCTACTTTTTTATCCATTGTACCACCTAGCTGCCCCTTATTACTGTTCTGAAGTTTTTCATGATTTTTCTTTGTATTATTTTACACCTGATCATTTCATACTTGCAAGCTAGAGGGTTTCCAAAAACTCTTAGAGAGCACTGAATGCGAGTCCTGGGTCTCTAATGATTTGAATGGGCTACTCATCCCTAATACAGCCTTAGAGAGTCTGTACTGTAAATATTTTGTGTATTTTTGTAAATAGTTTTTATTTTTTCCAATTATAAATAAAGACAATTTTAATATTCATTTTTATGGGATTTTAAGTTCTAAAATTTGTTGAGAATTCCAAAGCCTGTGTCTGAGGCAGGATTAAAACTCAGGCCTTCTTGATTCCAAGATCAGTCCTCTAACCAAGACAGCAGACTGCTTCTCATCTGATGTGTTTTCAGTGCTCTAAAGCTTAGAGAGGCAGAGTTATATAGTGTTATATAGTTATATAGTGGTTAGAAAGCAGGAAGACACACACGCTCTAGCTGTGTAACACTGTGTTATCACAGTGGATAGAGCACTGGCCCTGGAGTCAGGAGGACCTGAGTTCAAATCTGGTCTCAGACACTTAATAATTACCTAGCTGTGGCCTTGGGTGAGCCACTTAGCCTCATTGCCTTGCAAAAACTTTAAAAAAAAAAAGATTCTAAGTTGAGATAAAGGCATTAACCTGCTTAGGAGGATAGATTTTTTTTTTTTAGCTAGGAGATCCCTGTAGCTATCATTTATATAGTCTGTTGCAAAACACCTTTACACACCTTAGCTCATTTGATCCTTACAACCTGGTGAGGCAGGTGTTATTTTTATTCCCAAGGCTAAAGAAACCACTAGTCTGATCCCCGGCTTTATCTTTTAAAGCCAGCAAAGAACAATGTTATCTCTTTTAAGCACCACCCTAAGAAGCAGGCAAACTGAGCTACAGAAAGCTTCGGTCATTTGCTTATGGTCACACAGAAGCAGGATCTGAACCCAGGGCTTCCCAATTTAGTACTCCTTGTACTATTTCAAATTTCCTTTACCTCTTCTCACTGGGCCTCAGTTTCAACTTCTGTAAAAGGAGAGGACTAGACCAGGTCCCTTCTAGATCCTGAACTGACAGTGGGGAAAAAAATTAGAATTCTGGGCAAATTTACTGCATCTCATCCAAGTCTCTCTTGTAACTTATTTGAGGGTCGTTTCCTCTATTTAGTATTCAGAGTGAGAGTTCTCCTACTTGGGGGAAAAAGGAACAGTGTTCAATGAACCCTGAAAGGCTGGTATGGGTGGGAGCAATAGGAGTAAGGAGAGACAAAGAGAGGAGAGAGAGAAATTTTTAAAAAATTTAATTTATTTAAAATTGTATTTTAAATTTAAATTTATTTATTTATGATTCCAACTACATGCAAAGACAGTTTTCAACATTCATTTTTCTTGCAAGATTCTGAGTTTCACCTTTTTCTCCCTCCTTTCCCTTCCCCTTCCCTTGACAGCGAGTAATCTGCTTTAAGTTATACATAAACAACTATGTTAAACATGTTTCCACTTTAGTAATGTTGTGAAAGATGAATTGGAACAAAAAACCACGAGAGGGTAGAGAGAACAAACTTTAAAGAAAATCACAGTGAGAAAATTCTCTTGGTGTTAGGCAGTAAGAGTTTATGGTTTCTGAGAAGTACCTTAAATATGGATTTCAACTGTTTCATTTTATGGGTGAGGAAACTGAGTGCCAGAGAGGGGAAATGCCTTTTCCAAGGTCATGGCAGGGGTGCAGGTAACGAATGCTTCAGCGTTTGTACCCAGCTCCTTTGCCACTGATCGTCCTCCTATGCCCGGGCCCTCTCCCCTGGTGGCAGGATTCCCTTCCTCCTTTCGGTCACCCTCTGGCACTGTCCCTAGCAGGGTAGACTAGCTATTGAAAAAGGGCACAGTGAGGGTCTAGCTCTGCGGACTGGTGAGGTGGAGGGGCAATGCCTTCGGTGGGAAGAGGAGCTTTGGGCGGCCTGTGATGGCCTCTCTGCTGCCCACATCTGTATTCCTTCCCAAAGAGGGCCCAGTGACTCTCTTCTAGCTCTGAGCTGAGCAGAAGTCTCTGCCTGCAATGACTTCATATCCTTTGCTAAGATCAGAGAATTGGGGATCTCAGAGATCTATAGTCCAACTCTCTTACTTTACAAAGGAGGAAACTGAGGCGGAGAGAAGGATCATAGTTCAGCCCTGGAAGGGATCTTAGAGATCATTTAACCCAGCACCCCCATTCTCCACTCCCCACTCCCGGCTCCATTTTACAGAAGGGAAAGCTGAGGCCCAGAGAGGTAGGGGACTTGTCCAGAGTCACCCCGCTAGTGGTTTGAGGGCACCAATCGGGCGCTTCTTCGTATTCCAGTCGAGGTGTCCCGAGTCTGGGTCCAAGCCTCCTTGGGCACTCCGGGCCTCTCTTCCCAGCAGCGCCCTCCAGCTCTGGCTTTTCTCACAGCCCCTAGGCCGGCCTGCCCCCTCCCGCGCCAGCTCTCAGCTTTCCTCCCCCTCCCACCCCGTCCACCCACTCCCATCCTGCCGCATCCCTTGTTCCCCTCTCCTAGCTCGGTGCACTTTGCGCGCTGCTTTAGGGCTGAAGTCCAAAGTTCAGTCCCCGGCTAAGCACAGGGATAAATATGAAGCTTGGAGAATTTCCCTAGCTCCAATGTAAACAGAAAGCCAAGGGGCCCCGAATCACCGGCAGCCTAGGACAGGGGTGTGGGTGGGGGGGCCACAGGGCTTGGTAAGTGTGGTTTTGGGGGGAATTGGAAGGGACACTTGTCTGTGCTTTCTGGAGGACCGCCTGGCTGGCCATGCTTTGAGGAAGCGTAGGGTTCTGGGTGGGTGGAGGAAGCGTGGCCCATTGGCCTCCAATCTGGAGCTATGGTCTCCCAGCTAAGCCAGTTACAGACAGAACTCTTGGCTGCTCTGTTGGAATCAGGACTGACCAAGGAAACTCTGATCCGGGCCTTGGGTGAGACAGGGCCCTATGATCTGACGGGAGAGAGCTCTTTGGACAAGAGGGAGCCCTGTGGCAGTGAGCTGTCCGAGCTGCCCAATGGGTTGGGGGAACCACGGGGCTCTGAGGAAGAGACGGACGATGAAGGGGAGGACTTCACACCCCCCATCCTGAAGGAGCTGGAGAACCTGAGCCCAGAGGAGGCAGCCCACCAGAAGGCTGTGGTGGAGACACTCTTACAGTAAGGCGCCCTTTCCCCCCTTTGGCATGGTCCTAGGCTCAACTTCTTCCACCTTGCTTGCCCTGATCTAACGCTGGAACAGGTTTGGAACAGGGTCTGCTCTGGCTTAGAATCGCTATATATGGTCTTCATCAGTTTGGTGATGGGGCTTTGTGGGGAGCTGGATGGTGAGAGCTTAGCTTGAACCTTAAAGGGGGAAGGGGAAATCTCACTCAGAGTCTCCTCTGAGAGAAATAGGTTGGGAAAATGTGTGTGTGTGTGTGTTATGGGTGGGTATTTCCAAGAATTGGAACCATCTTTTTATCATGAAATCTAAAAAAAATTCTTGGGGGCATCCCCTACCTTGAATTTCCATGTCACAAGTTGAGTACACTAAGGTCTAGAAAGGGAGAGGGAGAAGGATAGTGGTGTTTGGTCAGGGCTTGGGAGACTCTTCTGAGCTCTGGAAATTGAGCAAGTTTGGAGAGGGTGTCCAGAAGCCCATCAGTCAGGGAAAGATCTAAGTAGTTCATTCTTACCTCGGGGCAGATGGATTCTTAGGTTCAAAGCGGGTTCTTCTTCTTTGATTCTTATTCCCTTATAGTACCCCCCCCCCCGCCCCCAATCAATGACCGACATGCTTTTCCTCTTCTTCCCTGCCACCCCTACCTGATTAACTTTCTTCATCTGCCTGATCCCATCTCTCTGGTTCCCCATCCCTGGGATTGTGTGGGACCTGGGGCTGGGCTGCTCCCCCCCTCCCCATCCAGGTTTGCCTGGTTACTAATTATCTAGGGGCTTTATTATTTCTCTTTTGTTTTTTTTTTTTATAAATTTATAAACTGAAAAGTTCCTGATAAGCCATGTGATCATTAACTTCTGATGATTGTGTCCTGGGGAAGACATGGCCAGCCACCTGGCTCCAAAGGCCTTGGGCAGGTTTCCCAGAGGAAAGGAAAGAGGTGTGTGTGTGTGTGTGTGGGGGGGGTGAATATAGAGGAGGCTTCTAGGGGCTACAGAGGTCTTCTGCTAGGCTTCCAGCTTTTTTTCTATTTGAGGAGCACAGGGTCCATGGACTGGAGGGAATCAGGCCTCTCTCTGTTGAGGTTTTGAAATGTTCTGCCTAAACTAGTTCCAACAGGAACTGAGGATTGGAAGGCTGGCCTGACCAAAGACCCTCCCTTCTGTCCAAGGTCCTGAATGGGGGTTCTATGTGGAGATGGAGGGAGAGGATCCATTTACAACGTCCTTGGATGGAAGGTGGGCTAGGTAGGGAATCAGCCTTCTCCTTCTGGGTCAGGGTCAGTCCCTGTGGGATCTCTTACTCTCTAAACCTTTATATACGCACACATCCATTCATGCCTATAGAGTTATTTATCTGGCAGGCAGATTTGCCCATGTACTCAAAGGGCAGACTTTAAGAGTCTAAGAGGAAGAATTCCTGAGCCTCTGAGGAGCGGTTGGAATGGGGAGCATAGGAAGAGCATAGGAACAAGCACCTGGATACTTGATTACTAGTTTCAGCCCCACCATTCATTTTTTATGGGGCATTGGCACATCCCCCCCCATACACACCTCAGGGAATCTTTTTCTCAACCCCCATAAAACCCAAGGGTTGGTCTATGCTCTCTCCCAGATCTGACTCTGGATGCTTGGAAGGGGCCCCAGTCTTGGCAGGGAAACTATGGGGCAAAGGGTAGATGCTACTGTGGGGCGGGGGAGGGGCAGAGGCCAAGGCCAGGCCTAGGGAAAGGGTGGAAAGGGAGGGGGAAGAGTGGGGAGTGTAGCTCCTGGTTTGAGGCTAGGCCAGCCCTGCTGGGGAGCCTGGGGTGGATCTCAAGGTCCTAGGACATGGGCCATCTCTCCCTCCCCCACCCCGGGCCATTCTTACCTGCCTGGGTGGGCCCTTCTCCAGTCAGCAGCCTGCTGGGGGGTTTCAGTGAAGGGCCCCACGGGCCCCACAGGGAGGGGAGCCATCTAGGGATGTCAGGAGTTGAAGTCCAACTGCTGGGTCATTCTGGATTGGAGCAAGGGACCTGAGGCCTGAGAGAGGAAAAGGAGGGAGGAAAGGCAGAGGGCAGATATAGGGAAAGGGAAAGGAAAGGGAGGCAAGGAGGGAAAGGGGGAAGAAGGCCGAAAGTAGGCAAGAGAGAGGAGGTGAGGAGCAAGGCGAGAGAGAGGAGAAGAAGGAGCTGAGGAGCCTTGTTGAGGCCCAAGTGTGCCAGTCAGGCTCTGGGATTGGGCTTTCTTTAATGCTAACAGATTGCTATTTGCTTTCCATTTAAATTTGAGATGTTGCTATAAATTATCAACCAGACTCTTGTTCCTACTGGAGTTTATAACTAACTACCCGGGTTACTTATTGTTCAGGTAACAAAAGGGAGGTGAAAAACGCCCTTTAAAAAAAGGGGGGGCCTCCAACCTGAGGGAAGGGGGAGGTGGGGGGGTGAAGGAAGGACAGCCTCAGGTAGAGGCCAGAGACCAGGAGGATGCAAGGTCAAGATGATTCAGGGAAGACCCAGGCCCCATGGCTAGGGATTGTCTGGGTTCTCTGGCTGCGGGATCACTGCTCTCTACTACTCTCCACATAGCCCAATTCATTAGTGAAGAGTGGACCCCCTTACTGGAAAGATCATCTGGAATTTGTTAGGGAGGATACCTGACTCAAGGGGAAGTTGGGGGCAGAGTCCAGGCCGGTGGACCTCTCTGCCAAAGTAGGGAGCCAGGCCCTACCTTTCTAGGAGTCCTCTACTGGAATTAGAGAATCTCAGACTTGGGAAAGCTCACTTAGTCCAAGGAATCCCAACCGTTTTGAGGATGTCAAAAACTTCCATAGATTTCAGCAGGATAGTGGTTGGATTTTTCTTTCTTTCTTTCTTTCTTTCTTTCTTTCTTTCTTTCTTTCTTTCTTTCTTTCTTTCTTTGTTTCTTTCTTTTTTAAACGAATAAACATTTTTCCTTCTTTCCCTCAATATAAAAGAAAAATCATGCTCTTATAACAAATCTTAGTCAAGCAAAATGAATTTCCCCATTGCACTTGCCTTGTTTCATATGCCAAGTTAATTCTGTTTGAATTTACCACCTGTCAGGAAGCGGGTAGTTTAGAACAGCATCAGCCTTCTGAAGACATGACAGTAGTGGTCCTACTAGAATGTAAGCTCCTTGAGGGTAGAAACTATGATGTTGTTATATCTCCAGGGCCTGGCACATGTCTAAATCTAGGATTTCAACATTATGGTGAGCCTGGCACATTTTAGTACATACCTGATAGAGATTTATTGGATTGAAAGGATTCACATCTTTGACTAGTTTGAACCATATTTAAAGAGAAGAGTCCACTCAGGAACAATCCTGACAAAAGGTCATTCATCATCTGTTCAAATCTATCAATTATCAATCATTTATCAGCTTCTATTGTATTTAGGTGTTATGCTAGGCACTGGGGATATAAGATCTCTAGGTAGCATTAGCTAATTTAGCATTGTTAATGCTAAATCATTGTTTGGCTTTCAACAAGTGACCCCAGTTGGATCTCACTTTCCTTATCTGTAAAAGAAGGGAGGTGAGTTTCTTTGATCTCCTCTGTTCCTAACATGGTAGATGCTATGTATAACTAGAATTTATATATTATTTTTTTAAAAAAATATAGCACTTTGCTAAGCTCAGTGAATAGAGTACAAACTTCTTTTGGTGTCAGCTTACTCAGCTGTAAAATGGGGATTATATAGCATCTATATCTAAGGTTGTTCTGAGGACCAATTGAGATAATACTTGTAAAAAGAGCTTGACATATGGGAGTGCCTGACACATGGGAGGTGATTCTATAGATACTTATTCCTTCCCTTCCCCGATCTCATTTGATTTTCACAACAACCCCAGGGGTTATTAGTCTCCCCATTTTACAAATGAGGAAACAGAGGCTTATAAAAATTAAATGACTTGCCCAGGGTCATATAGCTAGGAAGATCTGAATTTTGATTTTCCTGATTCCATTCACCCTTGCTGCCATAGTGGGATTGGTGTGTACAAGGCTGGTTTAGGAGGTGACTGATGCAACGAGGAACCCCTCCCCCCTTCCAGGCAGCTCCAAACCTGGCACATACCTGTGTGACCCAAGAAGCAGGACCTCAACTGGCTGGGCAGTCGAAGGTGGGGAGGAGGGTCAGCAGATGGCTTCCAGAGCAGCCAAACTGAGACTGCAAGTGAATAATTTCTTGTTGTGGAGCATTGTTCCTTGCAACTCTCCTTCTCCACCCTCTCTTAAGATCCTCTCTTCTCCAGTGAGAATCATAGAATAGGAGGTCAAAACTGGAATCAGTCAATTATTAATCATTTTTTTCGTGATAATAATCATTAACATTTACATAGTGTTTCAAGGTTTGCAAAGTGTTTTATATTGATTATTTTAAGCATTTACTATGGGGTAGGCACTGTGGAAGTAGTAGGGCAATAGACACAAAAGTAAAATCATCTCTGGCCTCAGGATGGCTGAGACAACACGTCCATATATAGGTATAGATGGTGTAACTTCAGGGTGATTCTGGGAAAGCAGGGAAAGCACTGGCAGATGGCAAGGTTTCCTAGAGATGGCTTCCCCGACACGTGGGAAGGAAGGAGTACATTTCCCTATGGGGGACTGTCAGTGAAAAGGCAGGAATGGACATGACACTCAGAGATCAATCTCTACTTCAGCCTCTTTCCCCAGATGTGAAAACCAGGGAAGTTAAATGACTTTCCCCAACTCATACAGCTGGTAAATGCTGGAGATGGGATTTGAACCCAGCTCCTTAGAACGAGGAGTCATTGACTTGCTAATTGGCCCATACTGCCAGTCCAAAGTTAAGAGTTAGGCTCTTGAGTCTGCCGGACCATGGAGGGCTACCTTTTCCCTTCATTGGACACCAAGAGGTTCAAAGCTCTCTGCTTTGGGCACTCTGTGGGGCTCAAACTATGGATAGAGTGAGAGGGGAGGGCATTAGCCAGCCTTCTAGTTCACTCTCAGTTATGGTCTGAGGTTTATTTTTGTGAGGCTATAGGAATTAAGTGACTTGCCCAGGGTCACACAGCTAGTGTCAAGCATTTGGGGCTGGTTCCAGAGTCAGTGCTCTATCCATTGTACCACCTAGCTGTCACATGGTCTAGGGTTTGTAATTAGTAAGTCTTAACAGAATGGGCATAGGCAGAAAACCACCATCACTCCTTACCTGGGCATCTCAGGTTTGGTTTTTTTTTTGGTGGCATCTCCCCTTCTTGGCAACTCAATACTCTTTTTAGAAACTTACTTAATTCTTTTTTTTTTTCAGATTTTGCAAGGCAATGGGGTCAAGTGGCTTGCCCAAGGTCACATGACTAGGTAATTATTAAGGGTCTGAGGTTGGATTTGAACCCAGGTACTCCTGACTCCAAGGCTGGTACTCTATCCACTGAGCCATCTAGCTGCCCCCTTGCTTAATTCTTATCTTTTGTTTTTATATAACTTTTATTTTCTAATATATCTTTTGCTATCCCAACAAGCTGACCTTTGTAGAATGAATAAAAAAAAGGAAGACTAAAAGAAGTCAGTAAAACCAACCAATGCATCTGTTTTAGCTGGTTGTATCCTGTGGTTAGCGTGAACCAGTTTGGAGACTCAACTGTTACATTTTCAGTGGGAGCATTGATACGTTGACAACCAGCAAAACTGATGATTTGTTTAGCTTTAATAAAGTGATGGAGAAAATGTTAACATTGCAGATTGAATTTAAAAGTGTGTCTGCAGCAGAGTGTTAAACATTTACCAGCACACCCTTCACTGTATCTAATATTATATGACAAATTACACATTGATCGTCTCACCCTTCTGTACAGTGGTGAGGGTGGCACATTTTTAGAACTCTTTGCTAGAGCCAAACTCTGTCACTGTCATAATTATATAGGCACTGAGAATTTATTTTTTTGAGGCATTCTTTCCATTTACTCTGTTTTATTCATTGTATATTTTGTTTTCCTAGTTCTACTTATTTCAATTTGCATAAATTCACATAAGGCTTTACATACTGTTCTAAATTGTTCATATTCGTCATTTCTTACAGCACAGTAATAATACATGAATGAATAAATAAATAAAAAAGCACTATACTGAGAGTTTCCCATGTGTTAGGCTTTGGGCATGCAAAGATTCAAAAAAGGATACTATTTGTCATCAAATTGTTTACATTTTAATGGGGAGGAGAGATCAAGGAAGGGAGTTTTGTTTTAGGAATGGGGCAAGGGGAGAGAAGAGGGTCACTGAGCTGGCAGGAGAAGGTGAGATGGCCTGGTATATGGCTGAATGGGGAGCTTCATGTGCCATAGTTTGCTTAATGATTATTCCATGATCCATGAGAACTTTCTTTGTTTCCAATTCTTGGGGAGTTCTCAATAATCATTAGGAATCCATTTCTGAGAATTTGTTGACTCACAGAATGTCTGAGCTGAAAAGGCTTGAGAACTTAGAATGTTGGATCTGGAAGGGCATTAGAAACAGGGAACACTGGAGAAGGAAGAGAATTTAGTGCAGAATATGTTAGGGTTGACTAAATCACCTAGCAACAATATGCTTTTCTAATGATACCAATTTAAAATAGATTTTTATTCTCAAGGACAAGAATTTTGTTTCCCCTTCGTTACAGACCTGGGAAAGTGCCATATTGTTCACTTTTCTCCAATGTACACTCAGAAGATGGTGAATTTATACCACATTATTTTTAGACTGCTGCTGTAACTTGATAATGGCAGACCTTCTTTGGTTATTTCTGCTGATGCTCAGATTCTCCCTCCTTGGCCATCTGGTTCATAGCCAGACTTTGTAAACTTCTCTTCTTGTCTCCAATCACCGGTTTTGCCTTGGAGATTTTCATCCTCCCTTGTAGTTTCCATGTTGAATTCTTCTTCTTCTTTTTTTTTTTATTTTAGGTTTTTGCAAGGCAAATGGGGTTAAGTGACTTGCCCAAGGCCACACAGCTAGGTAATCATTAAGTGTCTGAGGTTGGATTTGAACTCAGGTACTCCTGACTTCAGGACTGTGCTCCATCCACTGCGCCACCTACCCGCCCCCTTCATGTTGAATTCTTTTGGTACAAGTGAGTTCTTGGAAGATACTGGTTCTCTCTGCTGATCATCTTTAGCCTTTTATTTCTCAGTTTCCTATCAGGTATGGGGTCTTTATGATACGGTTTCTTTGTGCTTGGCACTGGCTAAGCATTCAGGAGACAAAGAAAGGCAAAAAAATCAGCCCCTGATCTCAAGGAGTTCCTCATCTTTCTTGTTCAGAGGTCTTTTGTCCTTGAATACAGGGACCTTACCTTCCTTCCCGTGTGCTTCTCTCCAGCAGAAACAATGAGGAGGCTATTTGCTTCCATGTCAAAGTCATTTCATATCCTAAGGAAGAGGAGGCATTCCTATGGCTCACACTTGCCAAGGATGTTGTTAGCCTTTGTCAAAGTTTTCTCACCTTCATAAACCTGCATAAACACTTCATGCTGCAGGTCTGAATAAATGGTGAAGGTCTGTGACTGCTGGGAGAGGGGAGGATGATGGGATTTGATGTGAACAAATCATAATTTTGTCAAGAGTTTTGATACCAAGGGGAAAAGGAGTGACACCAACAGAACAAGTCCTAGACTTCTTAGATTGATTCCTAGATGGTGGTGGCTTGTAAAGCTGTACCATAAATATCCACCTCATCAAGCTTATCCTTGAAGAAGCTCTTATAGGAATTATTGGATCTTGGGGTGTGAATGGAACCAGCTACTAAGATGATGCTATCGATCTATGACTTATCTATATCCCATGGTGCCTTTTCTATGGTGTCTATGGAATAGTTTGCCATTCAGCTCTTTATAGAAGGACTGAGTAATAGAATTATAGAAGTCAATACCATGATAAAAAGAATCAATCTTAGTCTTAATCCTGGAAGAGGTGTGCTTTGCCCATGTTCAAACTCTCTGGAATTGGTAGACAGTCCAGTCCTCTTGTCTTCTCTGATGCCTTATGCTTTCAAAATGGTTAACCATGAAGTTGCCAAGGTCTTGCTCAACTAAATACTTGTTCTTAACTGTGTATTTGACTTTAATGATGAAGCTACTTCTTTTTTTTTTGCAAAGCAATTCAGTTAAGTGACTAGCCCAAGGTCATACAATTAGGTAATTATTAAGTGTCTGAGGTTGGATTTGAACTCAGGTCCTCCTGACTCCAGGGCTGGTGCTCTATCTACTGTACCACCTAACTTGAAGTTGTTTCTGAGGTCAAAGATCAACATACATCTCTTGGTACCATCCTTCTTGTCCAAATTGTAATAGCAGCAGTCATTGGCTCATTGATGATTGAGCACAGATAGTTCTAGCATCTTTGATGGCCTGGCATTGGGAATATTGAAGTAGACTGTTACCATGATCATAGGGTTTGTAACAGTTGCCGCAAGATAAACAATAGCAATTATTTTATATTTTGGTCATGATTATAGAAGACATTTCTTCTGGATAGAAGCTGTTGGTCTTTCCCATGTACTCAACTGGACCATAGGCCTTCCTTCATCATTCTCCATCTTAGAAAGACTGATACTTCTTGTCTGATAGTACAACCACATCAGCAGTTCTGTGACCAATCACATCTGGAATCCAAAACTGTTGGTGAGGCTCCTTGAAACAATTCTTTGCAGCATGATCAATTAAACATTTTGTCCTGATGTCCTGGTAACAAAATTTGGGGTGATCTTGCTTTTGATCGTTAATAATGGTCTCTATTTTGGACTCTCACATAAAAATAAATGGTGCCAAGATCAATACCATCTCAAGGTCTCTTTTCACATAGGGCCAATTCCTGACTGATGAGGAAGCATAAAGGTTGATGCCCACCTATTTATTTTATAATTGAGGAAATTGAGTCACAGGAAGATTGAGTGACTTGCCTGTGGTGATCTAGGAAGTTAGTAGCTCTCCTGAGTTTAAAATGCAGGTCTCCAGTTTCCTTTCCCTAGTGATTCTTCCTCTACATTTATCTGCAACCACGTCTGGAGTTCTTACATGTATGTCAAATATTCTGATCTCCAGGTTCATGATCAAATTATTCAAGCTAGTTTACAAGTGGAATCTTTAATGATATCAAGATTTGCTTAACTGATCAGTAAGAAATCCTCCTTTACTGTGTTCTTGGCAAATCATAGATCTATAGAGAAACCATGGTGGAGTGGAAAGAGCACTGCGGGGAGATCTAAACTGAGATCCCAACTTTATCAAGTAACAGTGTTTCTGGGATTTGGTTTCTTCTTCAATCAGTTAAAAAGCATGTATTAGGAACACTGAGGATTGAGAGAAATGCAAAAAACCAGTCTCTGCTCCCAAGGAGCACACAGTCTACTGGGGGGGGGAGAAAATGTACAAACAAATGTGTACAAATAAGATATAAACAATAAATTGGGAATAGTCTCAGAAAGAAGACATTATGATTAAGGAGGACTGGGAAGGACTTTTTTTTTCATTTTTGCAAGGTGATGGGGTTAAATGGTTTGCTCAAGATCACACAGCTAGGTCATTATTAAGTGTCTGAGACTGGATTTGAACTCAGGTACTCCTGACTCCAGAGCCAGTGCTCTATCCACTGTGCCACCTATCTCCCCTGGGAAGGACTTCTTTTTTTTAAATTATATAACTATTTTATTTGTTTTACAATTATATACAATATTGGTTTTTACAAATTTTTTTCTCCCTCTCTCCCTTCCTTCTCTCCCCCTCCCCACCCCTGACAGAAGGTACTCTGATATAGTCTTTACATTAGCTTCCTTGATGTATATGGATCTAAGTTGAATGTGTTGAGAAAAAAAAAAACAGATCCAAAAGGAAGAAAGAAAATATTAGAGATAGCAAAATTACATTATACATATGACAACTTTAAAAAATTGAAGATAATAAGTTTTGGTTTTTGTTCAAACTCCACAATTCCCTCTCTGGATACAGATGACATTCTCCATCACAGATCCCTGGGAAGGACTACTTGCAGAAGGTGGGACTTTAGCAAAGATTTGAATGAAGCCAGGAGTAGAGAGGAGGAAGGAAAATTTCAAATATGGCAGACAATCGATGAAAAGCTTGTGGTTTGGAGATGTAGGCTCATATGGCTAGGAACAGTCAAGAAGCCAGTGTCATTGGGTAGGTGGAGATATGAAAGGTGTAAGAAAACCAGAAAGGTAGGTAGGAAGGGGCCAGGTAGTGAAGGACTCTAAAGGCCAAAGGATTTTTGTGTTTCATCATGAAGGTGAGAGGGAGCCAATGGCATTTCTTGAGTACGGAAATAATAAAGTGAGGCCTATACTTAGGAAGATCACTTTGGCAAGTGAATGAAGGAAGTACAGGAGTGGAGAGAGATTTATTTGGGGCAGACCCACCAGCAGGGTACCGTAGTAATCAAGGTATGAGGGGATGAGGGCCTGCACCAGATTTGAGGCAGTGTCAGAGGGGAGAAGGGAATGAAAATGAGAGATGCTCACCTATAAAATAAGGGTATTTGATTTGGAAACAACAATAATTGTTAAAGGTTTTCAAGTAAGTCTATAAAAAGATGTCATTCTAACTTCTACCTCATTTTTATGGATGAGGAAATTAAGACTGAGAAGTTAAATGACTTCCCTAGGGTCACATAGCTAGTAAGGGACTTCAACTCTAGTGCTATGATAAAGAGAAAGTCATATGGATAAAGGGGAGCCATCAATGAACTTTCTTTTTTGGGGGGTGGGGTTTGTGTTCAATGTCACATAGCTAGTAAGTATCAAGTGTCTGAAGTCAGATTTGAACTCAGGTTCTACAGACTATCTACTGCACCACCTAGCTCCCCCTGAACTTTTTTTAAGCTAAGAAAAAACTATTTTTTAGGGGGAGCATGGGTGGCAGTCAGACTCCTAGAAGAGATCTCTTTAGTCCCATATTGACTTAGAAAATCCCAAATTAGAATTATCCATGTTGCATTGTGTTTTAATATGTTTTGTTAAACATTTCTAATTACATTTTAATCTAGCACAGGCTTCTTTCTGGAGTTTTGCAGGCAGCTTGCACTTGGAGGCCATGAGTTTGATACTTCAGTCAGACCGAAGGTGTGTTGTGTTAAGAGGGTGTAGCCTATCCCATAAAAGTCCATTGTAGGGGAACCTCACAGTGAAGCTGTAGCAGTCACTGAAGGAAGGAAGGTTGACACCTATCTCTCTCCCAGATAGCAGCACCCTGGAACAAAGCTCCTCTTATTCTGAAGAAGGAAGGATTGTGGGATAGGGAAAAAATTAACTCTTTGACCTGAGACCCTAGGATGGTGTATTCAAAGAAGAAAGTAGTCCATAGTGTTCAGACCTGTGGGAAAGGACAAAAGCAGGGGGAGAGGAAGGACTGTGGAATACAAAAGGTTTCTTGGTCCCAGGCAGGGGCTGGGACTGAGGACAGCTGGCCTTGGGGTGGAGCTGAGATAAAGGTGTTTGCCTGACCCAGAGCAGAAAAAGGGACTTTGTCCCTTTCCTATCATTACATTTACCTGGCAACTGCAAAGTCAACACAGACAATACGGAAAGGAGGGAGTCATGGCTGACCTCATAGGACAGAAGTAGAGGAGAATTAGAGGAGATGTTTGGAGAGACGTAGAGAAGTGGAGGCGGAGGAGTCTTGACACCTCAGAGCAGACCTTTTTTTGAGGAGGTTATATTTTTTTTGGGGGGGTTATTTTTAAAATGAGAATTTTATTAATCATTTTCAAACATTCACAAATTGAGATCATACATACAGTTCTAAATTCCAAGGTATCTATACTTTGATTTTAAAGGATATGCTAATTTTGACAAAAACCAAACCTTGAACAAATATATTGTTTGTTTCTATTTCCTTCTAATCTTTTTATTCTATGTTTTTTTTCGATATTTTTATTGCTGACTATTTTTTAGTTCAAAGATCACTTAAGATTCTTTTCTCTCCTTGCTTTCCCATATTTCTTTGTCTCTTCATCTTTGTCATCTATCAGATAGAAAACCAGTCTCGGTCTTCCTTTGACTGTCACCTCTGACATAAATAAGCTGTGTGACCCTGGGCAAGTTACTTAACTACTCTCAACTTCAGTTACCTCTCTACAGTAATATCTACCTCAGGATGGATCAAATGAAATATGCAAAGCACTGTAAAAGTCTTAAATCAATTGATCAGTAAATAAATCGTTATTAATATAAGTTGTAGATGAGTTGTTCATCTGCCTAGATAGGGGGAGATTACTTACCCTGGTTCTCTGTACCCATGAAATTACAGATTTGGTGCCAAAGCAAACAGAATAAAACAGTACATGAACATTTCAGGGCAAGAGCTAGCTGTGTGAACCTGGAAAAGGAACTTTTCTGAAACTTAATCTGTAAAATAGAGAGAAACGAGACTGATATCATAGGGTTACAGTAATGACAGCATTTCATAAACTTTTAAAAAGTGAAATGTTATTGATATCTTTCTTTTTCAAATACTTCTATTTCCTTCCAAACTTCCTTCCTTTCTTCTCCCAGACTGTCATCCCTTAGGAAAAAGAATTAAGAAAAAGAAAAAACGAGAAAAAGGTAAAACAAATCAATACATCAACAATAAGAAAAATGCAAATAAAAACAATCCTAAAGTCTGACCTAGCAAATTGGCAAAAAAATGTCCCAAGATAGAAATAATAGATGTTTGAAGAATCGTGGAAAGACAATAGTAATACATTGTTGGTGGATTAGTCCAAACATTTCTTTTTCTTGAAGATTTTATTTATTTTGAGTTTTACAATTTTTCCTCTAATCTTGCTTCCCCCCCCCACAGAAGGCAATTTGCCAGTCTTTACATTGTTTCCATGGCATACACTGATCCAAATTGAATGTGATGAGAGAGAAATCATATTCTTAAGGAAGAGACATAAAGTATAAGAGATAGCAGAATTACATAATAAGATAGCAGGTTTTTTCCTAAATTGAAGGTAATAGTCCTTGGTCTTTGTTCAAACTCCACAGTTCTTTCTCTGTATACAGATGGTATTCTCTATTGCAGACAGCCCCAAATTGTCCCTGATGGTTGCCCTAATGGAATGAGTGAGTCCATCAAGGTTGATCATCACCCTCATGTTGCTGTTAGGGTGGACAGTGTTTTTCTGGTTCTGCTCATCTCGCTCAACATCAGTTCATGCAAATCCCTCCAGGCTTCCCTGAATTCTCATCCCTCCTGGTTTCTAATAGAACAATAGTGTTCCATGACATACATACACCACAGTTTGCTAAGCCATTCCCCAACTGAAGGGTATTTACTTGATTTCCAATTCTTTGCCACCACAAACAGGGCTTAGTCCAACCATTCTGTCTTTTGTTGTTGTTGTTATTTTATAAGGCAATGGGGTCAAGTGACTTGCCTAAGGTCACACAGCTAGCTAATTATTAAGTATCTGAAGTTGGATTTGAACTCAGGTCCTTCTGACTCCAGATCTGGTGCTCTATTCACTGTATCACATAGATGCCCCTAGTCCAACCATTCTGGAAAGCAATTTGGGATTCTGCAAATGTAATTGAGATACACATCCATAGACAATTGAAAAAAATCTATTGATATACTCAGTGTTCCATAACTGTGCATTCTGACTCTACCCCACATCTACAAAGAAGTGGGGGGGGGGAGTGTTTTTCTCATTTATCTTCTTTGGGACCAAGTTTATTTTCTGTAATTCAGCAACATTCTTTTCAGTTGTTCTGTGATTGTTATTTCCATTTACACGATTGTGGTCATTTTATATATATTGCATTTTTGGCTCTGTTTACTTTATTCTGCATCAATTTACATCTTTCCATGCTTCTCTCCATTCATTATATTATTTCATTTTTAAAGCACAGTAATATTACATTACATTCATGTACCACAATTGGTTTTCCAATTCTCCAATCAATGAACCTTTACCCTATTTCCAGTTATTTGTTTCCAGAAAAAGTGGTGCAATAAATAGTTTGCTATAGATAGGGGTTATTTTTATGAATACTCTTCTTGGGGTATGTGCCTATTTGTGGAATCTCTGGATCCAAAGGTATGGACATTTGATCTACTTTATTTGTGTAGCATGAATACTCTGGCTCCCTCCCCAGCAGTAGTTAGGTTCCATCTTCCTCTCAGCATTACAGGATACTCTGAAGGACTGGGATACCTCTTCTCTCTCCTGTCATCTGCTTAAACCACCATTATTTGTTTTCCCAAATTAGGGGCTAGTGACTCGTTCTCAAGTCCCATTGAACTACTTTATACTGATTAGTTTGTGGAATCATTTCTCCCAGTGCCCATAGGGCTTAGTCTTCCCCTATACCTACTCAGTCTCTGGGGGAAATTGACCTAAAACTTAGCTCAGTTCTCAAGAAACATCAGTCCTATCAAGTTCATGTCCAAAGGTAGGGTTGCTGATTGATGGAGATGAGTCCTCATCTTTGCTTTGACCAGTATGGGCCAGAAGGTTCTACTTTGCTCCAATGACTGCAACACTCAGCCTGGAGCCAGACTCTGGAAGATGCCAGAGACTCTCATGAGAACATTTAAATCCACTGGGAGCTCACTTTGAGTTCACCTAGAATGGAAAAGAGCATTCAAGTCTTAGGCCTGTTCCTTAAGACCAAATGATCTGAGAAGGGAGAAGGCCCTCAGGTTTAAGCTCTTATTACATTGTCTTTCCCTGTATGCCACAGGGTTATCAAGATCTTTTTTTTTACTTTTGTAATCAAGATTTTATTGGTTCATTTGGTCATCAGTACATAGACACTATGAATAAATTGTACATTTAAAAAATGCTAGAAAAGTCTAAAAATTATGTAGTTGTAATCTTTTTCTAAACTGTTATTCCAGTGACTTTTCTTACGTTATTTGGAGGCAATTCTCCCTAAAAAGAAGTCATCAAATACCAGTATCCTGAATATAGATAAGGTATTTGATCTTTTACAAAGCAAGGTTCCACCAATTCTGTATTTAATAAAACTACACTCATTATAAACATTTTCCAGTCTTTTACAGTACATTAATAAAGTTACCAGAAAAAAAATTGTGCCACTATTACCAAAGATGACAATGTCACTGATAGCACACAATTTTGAAAGGGAGAGCCAACACCAGGGAGCCATTTTATTTTGGAAACAATTATACTGAAAGACAAGATGGATACAGATTAATCAACATAAGATCTTTAAAATTCACGGTCACAACTCCAAATTACTATCTCTGCTTCATTTAATTTGACATAAGAATTGCCTATGGAATGTTACGGCTATGCACAAGACATGAAACACTTTCCAAATCAACAGACTATTAATTTCTGATTATAGTAAAACAAACAAACAAAAAACCAAACTGACAATCAGCACATGATCTCACCTTTTTAAATAGGACTCTAAATAACGCCATTTTAGATTGGCTTCACTTATTTAAATGTTTTAAAAAATTAATGTGATGAGGTGGGACTGCCTTCTTCTTAAAAATGCAATTCTAGAGAGCTACTAAAAAACTGGCATTTACAAAATAGTTGATAAAAATATTCCTCTGAATTGTACAAGAAGGGAGGTTACAGGGACAATTGTTAAGATTTTTATAAGATGTTCAGATTTGGTTTCTTTCTCTCCTACTGAATCAGAGGCTGGAACCTCTTCATTTTTAGTTTCTCCATTTTCTGCAGGCAAATCATCTTTATTCTCTTCTTGGTTGGTAGCTTCTGCTTGTTTCCCTTTTGCTCCTTTTTTTCCCTTTTGTGTGAACTTTTTTGTCCTCAGATTTAGCCTTCCCAGCTGTCTTTTGGGGCTTTGCTTCCACCTTTGCAAGGGCTGGTTTAGCTGACAATCTGGCCGACCTCCTCTTGGGCTCCTCCCTTACATCCCCTTCTGCGGAGTTGACCTTCCTCTTGGGCATCTTGGCTGCACGCCGGACCGGCTCCCTCTCCCCAGGGGCAGGCGGTCACGGGCGTCTGGGGTCGCAGGCGGAGGGCCGCGGCGGCGGGAGCTTCTACTCTATCAAGATCTTTTTAGATTGACTAAGAGAAAAGAGAAAGAAGCAAAGTGGATAGACCCTTTGGAATTCCTCCATAGACAATCAAAGAGTCGAACAGAACCGTATACGAAAGGTCCACACATGCTTCTTGGTTTCTCCCATATATCATCCTGACTTTCCTGGAAACAAGCTTCCAGCCACTCATGCTGAAAGGCCACGTTGACTGGGCAAACTGATGGGGTCTGTATATGCATTATACCTCAATGATATTTGCAGAATCACAAACTGCTTTCCAGAATGATTAGACTAATTACCAACAATGTATTAGTTTTATTATTCAATCATTTTCCATTCATGTCTGACTTTTTCTGATCCTAACTGGGGTTTTCTTGTCAAAGATGCTACTTCTTTCTCCAGCTCATTTTACAGATGAAGAAACTAAGGCAAATGGGGTTAAGTGAGCTGCCCTGGGGCACATAGTTAGAATCTGAGGTTGAATTTGAACTCAGGTCTTCTTGACTCCAGCCACTGTACCACTTAGCTGTATTAGTGTTATTGTCTTCCCACAGTCCTTCCAACATTGATATTCCCATCTTGAGAAATTTTTTTCCACAATTTATTGGGTCTGAGAGTAAACTTCAGTATTGTTTTGATTTGGATTTCTCTTATTATTAGTGATTTAGAGTATACTTTCATGTTAATAATTTTCCGTTTTTTTAGAAAAGGTGCAAGTGTTTCTTCCATATACTATGTAAATATGTCTCATTTGATCCTCACATGGATCCTATTATTATGTTACAAATGAGTCAGAGAGAGATTAAGTGACTTGCCCAAGGTCACACAACTAGTCTGATGTTGATGATGTCCTTTGTTCTTGAAGAAGACCATGACATCAGGGAGGTGATACCATGACAAGCAGATGAATTTAGAATTTAATAAGGGGATGCTGTGCTAAGTCACCAGCCTCACTTTTTCCTCCAGAGCCATTTGAAGCCAGTGCTCAGATGTAAATCAGGATGACTGGAGGTGGCCCTGGATATAAGGCAATCAGGGTTTAGTGACTTGTCCAAGGTCACACAGCTAGAGTCAAGTGTCTGAGGCCAGATTTAAACTCAGATCTTCCTGGTTCCAGGGCTAGTGCCCTATTCACTGTGCTACCTAGCTTCCCTGAATTTTGAGAATTATTTGTTGCCATCTGTTGACCGCATATATCTTGGAAAAGACTATTGATCTTATATATTTCTGATAGCTAGCTTGATATTTTGGATACTGAACATTTATCCAAGAAATATGATGCAAAGATTTTTTTCCCTCCAGCTTGATGGCTTTCCTATTTTATCCCTTAATCTTTTTTTTGTATTAAAGCTTTTCATTTTCATGCAATCAAATTATCTGCTTTGTCTTCTGTATGTTGCTTTTATCTAATTTTGGTTCAAGAATCTCTTACTCAAAGCTGTGAAAGTTATATGATCTGCTTCTTTTTCAATTTTAATTTTTATGGCATGATCTTTATTCAAGTTACCAATTTAGAATATATTGTGGAGTATGTTATAAGATGTTGGTCTAAACCTAATTTCTACCAGACTGTTTTTCACTTTTCATGGTTGAATTTTACTTATCAGATAGAGTCCTTTCCTAAGTAATTCCTATGTTCATGTTTGTCAAACATTGATTTACTGAGTTCCATTGTTCTAGACTCTCTCTTGACTAGTCTATTCCAGCCTTCTCTTTATTATTTTTTTTTAGATTTTTTGCAAGGCAAATGGGTTTAAGTGACTTGCCCAAGGCCACACAGCTAGGTAATTATGAAGTGTCTGAAGTCGCATTTAACTCAGGTCCTCCTGACTCCAGGGCTGGTGCTCTATCCACTTGTGCCATCTAGCCACCCCACCTTCTCTTTATTTTTGAGCCAAAAGCCAATGTTTTGATGATTGCTTCTTTATAATGTAGGTTGACTTCTGAAAAGCACTTTACAATGTACTCCTTGCCTTCCAAGAAGCCAGGGAGACTGAGTTGTTAGTATATACCATAATTTATTCAGTCCTTTAATAATAAGGGACCATTTACCTTAGTAAAATTTAAGGAAAGAAGACTCAGTCATTAAAAATGTATCCTCAATTTCCCCTGTCTATTCACCCCTGTTTTTCTCTAAATGGGCTGATGCATTGGATGTAGAGATAAAAGAAGAAAAAAACAAGTTCAATTCAATTCAACAAACATGTTTTAAACCTCAACTGGGCTAGGTGCTGGGGATATTACAAAACATAGAAATAAAGCAACCTCCTTGTCCTCAAAGAGTTGACATTCTGCTGAGAGGGGGATAAAATAATGTCCATAGAAAAGTAAATATAAAACAACATACAGATTAATTTCTAGAGAAAGTCTCAGGAAGCCTTAGAAGGTGTCACACCAGGGCTGGGCTTGGAAGGAAGCTAGAGATTCTATAAGGCAAATAGATGAAGGGACAAAAACAGGGACAAAGAAGGAGATAAATAGAAAAATACTCCTTGGCTCTGAATCTCTAAAAAAGGAATTACCAAAGGGGAAAGGATCTCAAAGTCTTTAAGCTACTGCTTTCACTCAAGGGGAAGAGAACAGAGAAAAGACAAAAGGAGGAAAAGAGTGAAAGAAGAAAAATGTTCAAAGATCATGTGACAACAAAATTCAGTTTTCACTTGGGTCCGATTCTTTCTAATCTCATTTGGAGTTTTCTTGGCAGAGATACTAGAGGGGTTTGCTATGTCCTTTTTCAGCTCATTTTACAGATGAGTAAACAGGATGAAGTGATTTGCTCAGGGTCACCCAGCTGGTAAATGACTGAGGCTGGATTTGAACTCAGGAAGCTGTATCCTGAGTCCAGCCCTGGCAATTTATCCACTATGCCATCTAGTGGCCCATCATGTTATAACATATTCTAAATTAATATATTTGTATCTAAGTTTATGGGATAGATTTGTGTAAGTGTCTATGTAAACACACAACACTATATATAGGTAAGTATATAGTTATATATGGGAAATATAAATATGTTTATTGATAAAAAGCAAGCCTCAATTAACCATGTGAGGTGGAATAAGGGGCAGGATCCAAGAAGATCTTAACAATAGATTAAATCCAATAGATTAAATGATAATAACTTAGATATAATATAGGTAATAACATAGATAATAATACAGATAATAAAATGGATAAAAATCATGCTAATTCTTAGATGTGGGTTCAAAGATTCTCTGGAAGAGTTTTGGACAGGGCATAACCTCTTCACCGTGAGACAGAAGGCATGCTATATGATCATTTTCTTTGAGTACTGGAAAGATTGTCACTTGGAAGAAGGATTGACTTTGTTCTCTTTGGCTCCTGAAGGAGAACCCGGAATGCTGGATCAAAATGTAAAGAGGCAAATGCAGTCTCAGATTGGACTAGGCTCTCCTATGTTAGGAGGTAATGGGCTCTTCAGATAGAGGTTAGGTGAACCCTTGGAGAAGTTCTTTAGGGAATTCTTGGTCTGCTGAGGTCCCTTCTGATACTCGGACTTTCTGATTTCATGGATTTAGATTGAATGTGTTTTTTTTAAACTTTGTTGAAAGTCAAAAATAGCTTAACCATGTACCTGCCTTAGTTAATCCAACCTAGTAATTGTTCTTTGAGGACTGAGTATCTTAAAAGTTGTATTCATTTGGGGCGCCTAGGTGGCACAGTGGATAGAGCACCATCTTCGGAGTCAGGAATTCAAATCCGGCCTCAGACAGTTAATAATGACCTAGCTGTGTGGCCTTGGGCAAGTCACTTAACCCCATTGCCTTGCAAAAAAACCTAAAAAATATTATTCATTTAAGGCAATGGGGTTAAGTGATTTGGCCATGGTCACACAGCTAGGTCATTATTAAGTGTCTGAGCTGGACTGAACTCAGGTCCTCCTGACTCCAGGGCCCATGCTCTATCCACTGTGCCACCTAGCTGCTTCTGAGGACTGAGGATCTTGCAGTGCTGGAGTATCAAGGGTTAGTGTTATGAACTACGATTCTTGGGGTTTAAGACAGACAATGGAGATATGGGAGGTGTAGGAGATTGGATTGAAAAGAACTAAGTTCAGGGTGTACCCAGCATAGTTCCCTCTTCCTTTTGACTCAATTTATAAGTTTTTAATGGCTGTATGAGCCTACCTACCTGCCTACCACACAGGAGTTCATTCTTCTGTATTGGGTGAAAGAGGAAATGATGGAGGACACAAAGGTCTGAGCCTCTGAACATTTCAATTTATGAAGCATTGCTTATCAATTATCTAACAGCCCTCTGCTTAGAGTTGGATCCCAAATACAGGGGAGAAGGAGTTCATGCATTAACAACAATTAATAAAATAAGGAAAAAATTAGTTAAGATACATTAGGTAATTTGATTTCTAATTGGAAGAGAGAGAGAAGGGATTTTCTAAGTTGGGAGGGGGAAGTGCAATTCCCTGAAATCAGAAAAGGAGGTATCCCATTCCTCCTAACTCTCTGTAGACAGTTACGAAACAACTGAGTGATCAATATGGGGCCAGTTTTCAGAAAAGACATATGGATTGGGTGGCTAGGTGGCGCAGTGGATAGAGCACTGGCCCTGGAGTCAGAAGCACCTGGGTTCAAATGTGACCTCAGACACTTAATAATGACCTAGCTGTGTGGCCTTGGGCAAGCCACTTAACCCCATTTGCCATACAAGAATCTAAAAAAAAAAAAAAGACATATGGGCTGCTTGAGATGTATAATTGTGAGGAAATTCCTTGGCTCAATCTTTGGGTCTGACTGGTTTTCTGGTCAGCATAATTGAGGCCCTTAGTTTAAGGGTCTCTAAATAACAGGTAGAAATGGGCCAGTTTCCCAGTCATGTAGAGCTAGGTTCAAACAATACAGTAAGGCTTTTTCTCAATTCCCACAATCAAATAACGTTTATTCACAAGAAAGACCTTGGTTTTGACCCATCATTGTATAGAAAAGGAACTAAGCTAACTCCAGGTTTAAGTCACAAGATGGAATCAGTGTGGTTCACTCAGTTCTCACCATTAATCACTTGCTTCCCTCACTTCCCAGGTCCAGGCTAGGGACCCCAGTATAGTTTTGGGGATTGCCAGGGAAAGCCTTCCTGGAGTTCCATCTCCTTCAAGATTTCTATATTAATTTTCTATTCCTTCCAGGGAGGACCCATGGCGTGTGGCAAAGATGGTCAAGTCTTACCTTCAACAACACAATATTCCCCAGAGGGAGGTGGTGGACACTACTGGTCTCAACCAGTCCCACCTGTCCCAGCACCTCAACAAAGGCACCCCCATGAAGACTCAGAAGCGGGCTGCCCTGTATACTTGGTATGTCCGAAAGCAGCGGGAGGTGGCCCAACGTAAGTAAACCACTGGCATCTTCGCGTTTGTATGGCACCCTGAACTTTTTGCTTATATTATGTGTATGGGAGGGAAGAGGGGGAGAAAGTAGAGAGACAACATCCAACACCAAACAAAAAATGAACAATGATCAAGTACCTTTTATGTATAAGAAATTGTATTGAGAATCTAAAGACCAGGAGGAAGCAATTCCTGCCCTGAAGGAGATTTTATTTCATGGAGGTGGTGGAGAGAGGAGACAGCATATATCTCTATCAGTACCATTATCCCTTCCACATCAATGGGGTTAGGGGCTAGTACCCCCATCATCTGCACAATCCACACAAAACTTTTTGGCTCTCCCTTTGTACTAAGAAGCCTGAATGTTTTCTTTTTCTCTTATGGGGTGCTTACAAACTTTGGGTCGATATTATACAACACTATACATTTTCATGCATTTCTGAGTTTCAAACCCTTGTCTGTGTTGTCTGCAACTTCTGCAAAACTCCCCCCCAAATTCCCATTTAATTCCCTGTGCCAACCCGCGATCTATAGAAAGCACAATGGAGAAAGTCACAATAAGGAAGGGATAATTGTACAGGATAATAATATTAACTAAAGTGATTTGCTATGTTATCCAATCCGATCCTCGTGACAATACTAGGAGGCAGGTGCTTTTATTATCCTCATTTTACAGATGAGGAAACTGAGACTGAGAGATGTTAAATGATTTGCCCAGGATCACATAGCTAAATAAGTATCTGAAGCAGGATTTGAACTCAGATGTTCCTGACTCCAAGCCCAGTATTTGATTTTTGCCACCTAGTTGCCTGGCACATATTTAAGGTACTTGGTGGAAGGGGGGCAGTGAATGAAATGATGATGGAATTTTTTTGCAGAGGACAGGTTGGGTGGGGGGGAGATATTTGGAGGATGGGAACTCTTTTTTTTTTTGTTTGTTTTGTTTTGTTTTAGTTTTTTGCAAGGCAAATGGGGTTAAGTGGCTTGCCCAAGACCACACAGCTAGGTAATTATTAAGTATCTGAGACCGGATTTGAACCCAGGTACTCCTGACTCCAAGGCCGGTGCTTTATCCACTACGCCACCTAGCTTCCAGGATGGGAACTCTTTCTTGTCCCTCAGATGATATCCATGGACACTGCCTATTCTCCCTATCTAGGGCAGTTTGGGCTCCAGTTCAGCTTCAGATACTTGACCCTGTGTGACCCTGGACAAGTCACTCACCCCTGATTGCCTCACATCCAGGGCCATCTCCAGTTGTCTTGATCATATCTGGTCACTGGATCCAGATGGCTCTGGAGGAGAAAGTGAGGCTGGGGACAGCCCAGCTTCTCCTCACTCAAATTCAATTCATTTGCTTGTCATGGCATCACCTCCCTGTTATCATGGTCTTCTTTGAGAATGAAGGAACACGTCCCTATCAACATCAGGGGAGTTTGGGAGATAGGGACTAAGAAACAGGGTTTAGGGCATGACTCAAACTTTCCAGAAACTATTTCCAGTATTCCTAACTTACAGTTGCTCATCCCTCCTGTAGGTGGGAGCAGAAGAGCTAGGTCCTCTTTCTAGAAGTGGCCTGTCCAGTCTCTTTCTGGGACTTTGGGAAAAGGATGGACAGATGACTATCTTATTCAGATGGCCACAGGCAGTGGAGGGCAAGTCCAGGGTGTAGGGTCTGCTCACAGCTCCACATCCCCACAGAATTCACCCATGCGGGACAGGGAGTGCTGACTGAGGAGCCCATGGGAGACGAGCTGCCCACCAAGAAGGGGAGGAGAAACCGTTTCAAGTGGGGTCCGGCCTCTCAGCAGATCCTGTTCCAGGCTTACGAGAGGCAGAAGAACCCTAGCAAGGAAGAGAGGGAGGCTCTGGTGGAGGAATGTAACAGGTAAAGGCTTGCAGGCTCAAGGGTCTGGGAACCCCCCTCCTCTCCCTTCCTGTCCCTATCCTTGGTTCTGACCCAGAGATTGTCTGAGCCTTAGGCAGGAAGAGGAATTAATTGCCCACGGACTTTCCAGGATGATATGACAGGCACAGATCAGATAAAGTTAATTTCTAAACTTGGGTTCCCTCTGGCTTTGTCCCCATCTCTCTCCCTACCTCCTATCCCTCACCCCCCCCCAAAAAAATCTCAGTATGGAGGATTAACACTCAATGTTAGCCTATTTATCTCTTCAGTAGAGGAATTAGGGTCTCTTCCTGCTCCTCTGAGGGGTACCCTGTAGCTACCTGGATAGGAATTGCTGATGGAAAGTTCTAGGCTTTTGTTGCCCTGACGATCAAGGTTAAGACTGCTCTGTTTGGCCTCGGGGGAAGAACCAGGAACAATATAAGGAAGTTATTAAAATGCTGTTTTTGTCTTAATAGAAAGTTTCTTAACCATGGTCTTCCTTAGGAAGTAGTGCATTTTCCTCCCCTTCTCTGGACTTTACTTTTACCTCTTTTGTAGGGGGGGCACTTCCTGATTGGATTAGGGATGACCTCTGAACTTTGGTGAAGTTTTGAGAATCTTCCAAAGTGAAAAGAGTGAGAGGGATCAAAAGAGGGCTCCAGCAAGGAGGCTTCTAGCTAGGGAAGCTAAGCCAGTTTGATGGTGGGTTACCCTTCTCCCCCAGCCCCAATCCTTACTGTGAAGTGCATCAGACTTGGTGATGCTCCTACAGGGCTGAGTGCATCCAGAGAGGCGTTTCCCCATCACAAGCCCAGGGCTTGGGCTCGAACCTGGTCACTGAGGTGCGAGTCTACAACTGGTTTGCCAATCGCCGGAAGGAAGAGGCCTTCCGGCATAAGTTAGCCATGGACACTTTTAGTGGGTCCCAGCCTGGCCCTGGCCCCTCGCTGCAAGCACATGGCTCCCCTGGTCTTCCCCCTCCTTCCATCTCCCCAAACAAAGTCCATGGTAAGTACCGGCTGGTGGTGATGTGGAGGGTGGAGAACTTGCCTTTGGCTCTCTAGATGATTTTGGGTCCCTGGGGACATTTGTGTAGAGGAGGTGGGCATGGGTGGGAGAAGGATGGACAACAAAAGTGAGAAAGGACACAGGGAAGGGTGAAGATGAAGGGATCTTAGGACTTGGGTCTCATCTTCACCCTTCCCACTCCAGCTCCAGGTGTACGTTACAGCCAACAGTCAACCAGTGAGGCAGAATCATCTACGGGCAGTGGCCACGGAGGGGGCAGCATGGTCACAACTCCCACCGTCCTGCACCAGATATCCCCTCCAGGCCTGGAGCCCAGTCACAGTCTGCTCAGTGCTGATGCTAAACTGGTGAGTGCCAGCTCAACCAGAGTCCTCCTTCTGGTTTTCCTGGCAGCCAGGACCACTCCCTTCCCCTGCCCCTGCCCCAGGAATTATAAAGTGTGTATCATCATTTTACAGAGAGGAAACTGAGGCTCAAAAAGGGGATTTGGAACAGGGAGACAAATTGAGTTCAGTGCTGACTGCCACTATCTGATTCTTTCCCTTTTATTGTGCTGCTTCTTATGGAGGAAGCTCCACTCCTGGAAGCCTTTTTCTAGTCCAGTAGGAATGCCCAGGACTGTCCTGGTAGCCTCCTTGGTAGCTTTTCCCTTCAATTCAGCAGGCATTTAAGAGTTGCCTTGTTAGGTCGCTGCACAAGCAAGGCAGTACTGGCCCTCAAGAAGCATTCCATTCATTCTAGATCCAGTTATCAGCAGTAACACCGACTATTCATTCAGTTAATCCTGCCATAAATCTACAAGGATTTGTTAAATTGTACCGTAGCTGTGCTGGGGAGAAAAAGATAACAAATGAAACACCTTCAGCCCACAATGAGTTTATTCAAATCTATTGGTTTGTGCTCAGGGCTTCAGGAAAGCCCCTCTTCCACTTCTTGGGACTATTCCCAAGTCTGGTAGCCTATTGCTGCTCTAAAGCAAGAAAAGAGATTGGGACCTGTGTGCCCTCAGCTGCCCTACCCTGGGGCTCTCTCCACAGCAAGCTCCACAGCAAGAATAATTATGTAAGAAAAATAAAAAATATAATTTAAAAATGTAATAAAAATAGCTTTAAGAAAAGTAAATCATCTGGTGAATGTGATCCGTTATGGGGTTTCTAAGAAGTAAGGGCTTCCCTCTGGTAACACAGATTCAGCATCTAAGTTGCAACATATACTTTTTTCTTTTCTTTATAAGAAAAGAAACTGGGATTAAGTGACTTGCTCAAGGTCACACAACTAGGCAATTATTAAGTCTGAGACAGGGTTTGAACTCAGGTCCTTCTGACTTCAGGGCCAGTGTTGTATCCACAGAGTTCAAATCCAGCCTCAGACACTTACTGTGTGACCCTGGGTAAATCACTTAACCTTGTGTGACAGTTTCACCACATATTAATGAGCTGGAGAAGGACTTGGCAAACCACTCCAGTATTTTTGCCAAGAAAATCCAAGAGTCAGTCATGACTGAATAATAACAACAAAGAATTTAGAATCAAACTCTTTCCAGATGAGGAAACTGAGATCCAGTGAAGTGATTTGTCCAGGGTCCTTTGGATAGTCAATGGAACTGAGGTTTGAACCCAAGTCTTGAAACTCCAAATCCATTGTTCTTTCTACTGGACTATTCTTCCCTTCAAGGCAAAGGCCTTAAAAAGTAGTGTTGGCCCAGACTAGGGCTAGAGACTTGCATGGAGCTTGCGCCCCTGGGAGAAACCCCACTGTTGTAGGCACACCAAGCTTTTGAAATGAAGGAGGTTGTAAAATGGGGGAGGGAGAAATGATGGTGGCAGGGGTGCCTCCTTTGGATTTCATGAGGTGCCTCCTCTCATCTCCCATCTTGGTGGTTCTTTCTATTGATTGCAGGTCTCAGCATCTGGGGGGACCCTTCCCCCTGTCAGTACCCTGACTGCCCTACACAATTTAGAGCCCATGCCCCCAGGAATCAACCAACAGCCCCAGAACCTGATCATGGCTTCACTCCCTGGGGTCATGGCCATTGGGGCAGGCGAGCCTTCTTCCTTGGGCCCCACCTTCACCAACACAGGAGCTTCTACTTTGGTCATTGGTGAGCTGGGGTCAGGTTGAACGGAATGGAGGTGGGGAGAGACATGATCCCAAGGTTCCAGCTAGCTAACATGTAGACTACTAGAACTGGGGGAGGGGGGGCTTGGAACAGAGAATATGAGAGCTGGCAGAGTTCTTCGAATAGGGAAATGTCAGACCTGGGAGGGAACCTAGAACACAGAATTCAGAGTAGACCAGAAACCTAGAACATATGGTGTCAAAGTTGGGAGGGACCTTAGAACAGAGAATGCCAGAGCTAGAAGAGACCTCAGAATAGAGACTGTCAGACCTGGGAGAACTTCCAGTAGGGAAGGTCAGACCTGGGAGGGGCCTTGGAACAGAGAATGTCAGAACTGGGAGGGGTCTTAGGTCTTAGAACAGGGAATGTCAGAGCTGAGAGGCCTTAGAGATGATCTCCTCATCTTTAAGATGAAGAAATAGAAGGCCAAAGAGTGGAAGTGACTGTTCCCAAGTCACACCGGAAGCTAACAGAAGAGTTAGAACCCTTATTCCCAGGCCAGTGATCTTTCCTTTATACTATACAAACTCTTGTTTCTGATTACTGGGAGGAAGAAAAGACTGGGAAAGGACAATAACTTTGTCCACCTCTTCTGGAAAGCCTGGGTCACTAGATTTCAATGTAAATTCCTTGAAAGCGGGGATGGTGACCTGTGGGTCAGAAACTGGAGCACTGGCTTTGAGGTCAGAGGACCTGAGTTAGAATCCTGACTGCCATTTAATCCTTCTGGACTTCAATTTCCCCACCTGTAAAGTGAGGAAGTCCTTAGAGGTCTCTGAGCAAAGGTTGGATGATGATTTCTTGGGGAAACTGAGAAGGAAATTCTTGCTCAGATCTGGGTTGGATTCAATAGCTTTCAAGGGTTCTTCTGACACAAATTCTGGGTCTGAGGATCCTCTTAAGAGAGAATACTTCCAGCAGGCTTGGGGGGTTGCCCGGTGTGATATAGTGGCCAGTCAAGCTGGGGAGACCTTGAACTACATTGATGTCCAAGAATGAATAGATGCCCATCCTTCTACAGCCTTGACCAGCTCATAGATGGAGGACCATTTCATTCTGGACTTCATGGTTTGAGGAGTCAAAAGGACTTGAGGTTTTCATGTCCTGTGAAGAACAGTCAAAGAATCTGGGAGTGTTTAGTTTGTAGAAGAGAAGGCTTTGGGAGTGGCAGGGAGGGAATCAAGAGGGGTCATTGCCATGTCATTGTTGAGGAAAGGCTGGAGTTGATGGGTATAATGTAGATGATATTCTTCAGGTGCATGTTGGGCTTGGGGACCTCTGGGGTTTTCTCTAATTCTGAAAGTGTATATTTTCAACAGGCAGAGTTGATGAGAGATGTTTTCAGGGTTACGGTCTCTGCAAATCATTCTAGGGACAGCTGGGAGATGGTTATGAAGGGGAACCATGGGAGAAGGCTGGAAAGAGAGAATGTGTCCATACTGTGGAGTATCTTACATGTCAGGCCAGAGAGTTTGGATTTATCCTAGGAGAAATAGGGAGCCATTGCAGCTTGTTAAGTAGGGGAATGACCAAGTCTAGTGCATGCCTGGTGACATTTTTTTTTTTTTTGATTTTTGCAAGGCAATGGGGTTAAGTGGCTCGCCCAAGGCCACACAGCTAGGTCATTATTAAGTGTCAGAGACTGGATTTGAACTTGGGTTCTCCTGACTCCAGGGCTGGTGCTCTATCCACTGCGCCACCTAGCTGCTCCTGAATGAAGGATGATTTGAAAAGGGGAGAAAATGGAGACAGGAAGACCAGTCATTGTTACCAGCATTTTACAGATGGTATTAGCTGATATTCCCCACACGAACTTGAGTTGAACCTGCAGGGCCCCTTGGGTCCTAGGCTCTGACCCAGAGGGCAGAAGGGGAATGGAATGGGGAAGTGGGTTCCACTCTCTTCCTGTCTGTGTTCTAGGCTTGGCCTCCAGCCAGGCCCAGAGTGTGCCTGTCATCAATAGCATGGGGAGCAGCCTGACGACTCTGCAGCCTGTGCAGTTCTCACAGTCGCTGCACCCCTCTTATCAGCAACCGCTCATGCAGCAGGTTCAGGGTCACATGGCCCAGAGTCCCTTCATGGCCACCATGGCCCAGCTGCAGAGTCCTCATGGTGAGTCCATTCCTCTTCCTTTCTACATGGCCCGCCTTGAGTCCCAGTTTGGGGAGAGGCCTGGGAAATCCCAACCTGATTGGTCACTTGTGGGGTTCAGAGTCCAAAGGATTCCCTTCCTCACTCAGTTCAGTACTGTACTCTGAGAATGGAATCCTGGACCCTTAGTTGCAGATGAAGTTTGAAACCCTAGAAATGATCAAATGACTAACTTTAGGTCATTCACACATCAAAACAAGGCACTTTACAGTTTATTGACACCTCCATTCCTCTATAAGCAGAAACCTCTTTGGGCCATTCTTTGGGACAACTCAAAAAAGACAGTGTCACTGGCTAAATGTTTCCCAGCTACATTAGGGTCCCTGGTTCCTGTGTTTTCTGTGGCTCCTCTTCTCACTTAGATTCCTCCACAGCCCTCTACAGTCACAAACCTGATGTTACTCAGTACACACACACCGGCCTCCTTCCCCAGACTATGCTCATCACCGACACTGCCAACCTCAGTGCACTTGCCAGCCTGACACCCACCAAGCAGGTAAGGCTAAGAAGTCATGGAGCCTACTTTCCCTCTGGTCGCCATCCAAGGTTCTGATGCCTCTCAGCTCAGGTGTCAGTGGCTTCCTCTCTCCTGTGACTCGGTTTCTCTTTTGCCATAGGTGTTCACTTCAGACTCCGAGACCCCCAGTGAGTCCGGGTTACACACGCCAGTGTCTCAGACTTCAACCATCCACATCCCCAGCCAGGACCCAGGTATCTAGCCCCTGCAGCATGGACATAGCCTCAGCACCAGCCCAGCTGGGGAGGCTCATTGCCCTACTTTTGTCCCTCTGGTAGGATCACCCAATGGATAGATGTTTGCTGGGAGGCAGGAGGCATTGTGGGGTCATGGAAAGGAAAATGAAACATCCTGACTCTGACTTCCTTACTAGCTGAATAATGTTGGTCAAATCACATGGGTTCCATAAAATGAGGTTGGACTGGTGGGCTCTCAGGATCTAAATCCCAGGAAACCCTGGAAAGAAAGGGAAAAGTGAGAGTGGGGAGGAAATGGAAAATATGCAAAAGAGCAGCATGGTGTTATTGTAGGGTGATAGATTTAGAGCTGGAGAGTCCAAACCACTCATTTTGCAGATTAAGAAACCGAGGCTGGGAGAGGTCTAACTAGCATCTCAGGCAAGATTCACATTTGGATCTTCTTGACTGAAGTCCAACCCTGTATCTACTGGTCCATTTCTGCTAGGGGTGCGGGGAAGAGGATAGGGGAGAGAGCAACCTGCCCCAAATGGAGGTCCTGGCCAGATCACTAGGAAGCTTCCATGGGCAAGTCAGAGGATCACAGACTTAGCTGGAAGGGACCCCAGAGCTCACCTAATTCGATCCATTGATACTGAATATGTGGAAACTGAGGCCTTGGGAGAGGTCCTAGTATCTGCCAGGAGAGGTATCATTTACAGGTATTTAATCCTGGGAGGTAGGTGTTCATATTATTCCCTCATTTTACAGATGAGAAAACTAAGGCTGGGAAGTATTAGGTGATTTGTGCAGGGTCACACAGAGAGTTAGTGTTGGAGGTTGGACTTGCATTGAGATCCTCCCATCTCCCACGCCAGGCCCCTATGCACTGTACCACTGGGCCACTTCCTCTTTCAAAACTGCAGGAGGTACTGCCATTGGGCAAATGGTTGCCCTCAGAGGACCTGGATTCAAATAGTACCAGGACCAGAATCAGGAAGACCTGAGTTCAAATCCAGCCTCAGATATTTAATAGTTGTAGGACTCTAGACAAGTCACTTCTCCTCTGTCTCAGTTTCCTCATATGTAAAAGGGGATGATAGTATTTATTGTTGTGAAGATTGAACAATGCCCAGTGCCCGCACATAATGGACCCTCTAGCTGTCATCACTGTTCTTATCATGTCCTGTTGGCCATTTATACTGAATCACTTTGGGGTGGCTGAGTGGCTGTGCCTCAGTTTCCTCATCTGTGTCACAGGGGAGGGGTTTTACCAGGTCCCACTTTGGGGCAAGCATGGCTCACCATCACGCTTGTCTCCTCAGTCTCCTCCAGCAGCCTGGTGCTGTACCAGGGCTCTGACTCCACCAACAGCCACAGCCAGCTCCTGTCCTCCAATCATGGCGTCATCGAGACCTTCATCTCCACACACATGGCATCTTCTTCTCAGTAACCCTGGTGACCATGCCCCAAGGGCCTAGGCTCTGCCGGGAAGGGGCACTGCCCTGCTGGCGGGGGTGAGAGAAGCCAGGGTCTCCTTGGCCCTTTCTGACCTTCCCTGCCCCAGTTGGAAGGCCACCAAACCAGGACTCCTGGGGACATTGGCTCCCCATCTTCTCTACCATCTTTGAAGAGAAAAGAGGCCCTAGGGACATGTCCTAGAATGTTAGTCTAGAGGAAAGGAAGACAAAGGAGGAAACTGAGGCCCAGGAGGAAGATGGAAGTGCTCCTTGGGCCACGTGGCTCGTGGACTGTGGAGCTGGGATTCTACCCAGTCCTCCTGCCTCTCTAGAGCTCTCCCTTCCTCCCACTCTCCTGGGGATTCTGAATCACCAGCTCTTTGGGCCTGTCCAGTTTCTTCAAGCGGAGCCTCACTGGCCAGAGGGATGAGGAAAGGCAGGAAGCAGCTCTCCCTGGACAAAGCTGCTACCGCTGGCCTTGGCTGAGCTCGGCTCTGGTCTCTTGGGGTAAACTTCCCAGCAACAGGACATGGGGTCAACCGGCCCCTCCCCAGCTGCCTTCCTCAGCCGCTCTGCCAACTGTGACTGAACTGCTAGTTGGTGATGGGCAGCTGGCTTCTTTCTCCCATCTCCTTCTGGCCAAAGCATCTTGTTTCCTTCTTTACTCTGCTGTCTTGCCTGAAGGCCTAGGTTCCCTACCCTCTCCACCATGCCACCAGAAGCCTAGAAGCCCAAGCACATCATGATGGAGACAGATGTGAGTATGGGTGAAGACCAGACTAGTCCAGGGAGGCAGCTCCAGTTGGGTCAAGGCAAGAGGAGGATATGGAGAAGCCAGCCGTCCTGAGGACTCCAGCCACCTCCTCCTCTGGGCACTGCTGCCCCTGGCTCAAGGACACTGGGGCTTTGGTCGTGTTCACTGTGGAATCCCCTGGGCCCTGGCTCCTGAACAGGACACAGAGATCTCCTGCAGCTCGCTCCTGAGCAGGGGGTGGGCTTCGGAATATATATGTATTTAACTTTCAGGCAGAGTGCTTTGTTTCTTCACCTCGCCTTATGGGGGGGGGTATGGTGGGTGGGAGGAACTGGGGGCCAGACCATCTCAGTTCTCAGGAAAGAGCCTCCTGAATTCTGGCTTCCCAGGTACCAGGGACTATACAAATAGTATCACACCTGATTCCCACAACCCGGGAAGGTAAATAGATGGGTAGTGACTTGCCCAGGGTCACACAGCTAAGCGTCTGAGGTTGGATTTGAACTTGGGTCCTCCATTGTTCTGTGCTCTGGCGCCCTCTAAGCTGCCTACACTGTTCCAATCCAGTGGAGTCACAGAATCCGGGGGTAGAAAGGGCCTGAGGCCAATGAGTCTGGTCCACATGTCTGCGGACACTGCTGTTACAGAGACCAATCAGAAGCACCTAGTGCCCTTCTTATAGTCATCCTTCTAATTCTTTTTTTTTTTTTAACATGGCATTGGGGTTAGGTGGCTTGCCCAAGGCCACACAGCTAGGGACTTGTTAAGTATCTGAGGCTTCATTTGAACTCAGGTCCTCCTGACTCTGGGGCCGGTGCTCTATCCACTGCTCCACCTAGCTGCCCCTTAAACATCTTTTAAGGGAGGAGAGATAGAGGGCAACTGGGAGACAAATGGAACTTAAGGAAAACAAGAAATCAACAGACTCTTAGACCTGGACAAAAGCTCAGAGGTCAGCAGGGCCAGCCGACCAGTGAGAAGCAATCTGGCGCAGTGGGAGGCTTGGACAGGATGGCTCCTAACGGCTCTATGTCCCAACATCCCAAGATTGTTTGCTTGACTAAGGGACCTTTTAGGGCAGCTCCGTCTTCTTGTCATATTTCTAATCTTTTTTTTTTTTTGCAAGGCAATGGGGTTAAGTGACTTGCCCAAGGTTGTACCACCAAGTTACTGAGATCAGATTTGAACTCAGGTCCTCCTGACTCCAGGGCCAGTGCTCTACCCATAGCTCCACTTAGTTGTCCCTTTTTTCCCCTAATCTTTATAGAATTAAACACCTAGAAAGGCAAAACTCAAACTTTTTAGGAAATATATTTTTTTTCAGAAAACAAATACAAAAAATCCTCAGGGGCTTGAAGGGGAGTGGGGAGGGAAAGGGGAGGAGGTGGGAAGAGAAGGCACATGGAGATTTCCTCAGTAGTTTTGGAGGGTCCTGTCCCAGTCATGGTTGGGCCTCTAGTTCTCTAGTGGCCAGATCTGGGCTGCTTCAGGGAAAAAAAGGGCTCCCTAAGCCCCTCTTGGGGGACCCTTGGCCAGGTTCCCCACCTGATAGAATGGGATCCAGAAGAGGGGGCTGTTCCTGGGTCAGAGCACTAGGCTGCCACAGGCCACAACTTGATTAATTCAGTTCCCCTCCTCACTTGGTGGAGGGCCTCCTGAGTGGTCCAGTGGGGCAGATAGTGGCTTGGTAAAGCAACCAAGCCTCACCATGAGTCCAGCTTGCCCTTCTGGTACCTGGTCACATACTTCTCTCAACACAGTTTAAGGTTTTATCAACATTTCCTGTGTCACCCTTGGGATGCAGCATTTCTACATGTTCTAAGACATGGAAATGACTTTTTAAACATTTTTTTTTTTGCAAGGCAATGGAGTTAAGTGACTTGCCCGAGATCACTAAGCCAGGTCATGCCGGTCCCTCATGATCAAGGGAGGGCAGGAAGTGGGCAAGAAAGGGAGACTGGAGGCCAGACCAGAGGGCATGGAAGGAAGGGCCTTGATGGCCCCCAGGAGTCCACAGCTCTCTGGTCCTGGGTCCAGAGGAATGAAAGTCAATAAGCCCACTGTATCCCTCTGGCTCTTGGGGGATGGTGTAGCAGGGACAGTGGAGGCAGGACCCAGTCCCATCTTGGACTCACTCGGCAGCACTGGTTGCTTTTCCCTTCTGTACTGTGCAGGATGGAGCCTTGATTTCCTCTTTCTGATTTTTCTTCCTTTTTTTCTTCTTTGTGTTAAGGGGTGCATGGCCCCCATTGTGCTGGGCCTCTCCCCCTTCTGGATGCCTATGAAGGGACAGGGGCTGAGGTGGCTTTTCCGTGGTCACTTTGGGTCCAGCTTCTTCGTCTTGCCCGACCTCCAGATGCTTCTTCTTTTTCTTCTTCTTTTTCTTTGGCACCTGCTTCTCCTCAGGGGCCTCCTGGGCAGGCAGAGCTCCGTGGCGGATGATGTCTGTCCCAGACACAGCCGCTTCCTGGCATCTCCTCCACTCCTCATCGCTGTCTGACTCACTGTTATGAGACAATCAGAATCGGTCTCCCCGGACCCTGACCCACTACCAAGCTCAGGTTCCTGACAGGGTGGGGTGGGTTAGTGGGCAGTGTGTTGGATCTGACCAGAGCACCATCTGGGATGGAGCTGGGCTCCCTAGATGTGTGACCCTGGGCTAATCACCTGACCCCTCCGACCCTGGATGCTCCCTGTCATCCATTCCCCCACAGGTTTAACTCAAGTGCTTTATATGCATATAAATGAGGGCTGTTAAGATGACTTTCTAGTCCCATCTGAGCAGAAGGGGGCTGGCAAGGCAGGCAGGCAGGAGCACCTGGCTCTGGGTCCAGCAGTTCACTCACCTGGACCTGGATGGAGGTCGCTTTCTGCTCCCGGTGGGGGGACCTGAGTCCTTTGGGCTGCCTGGGATGGATGTGAAGAAGAGACGGAAACCTGGCCAAAAGAGGCAAACACAAGAGAGTGAGCCCTGAGGTGGGTGGGGGAGAGGGGGCACCCAGGAAGGAAAGGGGGGGGCTGGGCACTCACCATCATCCTCCCCGGGGTCCGTCTGCATGGGAGCCTGCGAGGGCCTGGGGCTGGATTCCAAAATGGTGATACAGCTAAAGGGGAGAGAACACCAGGGACTAAGCTCAAAACCTTCAGCCAAGGCTTCGGGTCAACAGGACAGACGGGCAGGACAGAGCCTGGTGGAGAGTTGGGGGTCAGCATGCCCCTGCCAGGCTGTCCTCGTCTTCAGGAGGATCAGAAAAAACAAGGTATGTTAAGAGTGCTGCGTTAATGCCAACAATAATGCCTCAGAGCAGCATTCAAAGCCTTCCTGTGACACAGTGTGTGTGACCCTGGGCAGGTCACTTCACCTCTTTGCCTCAGGTTCCTCATCTGTAAAATAGGGATAACGACAGCACCTCCTCTCCAGCTTGCTGTGGACTCAAGGGAGATCGTGTGTTCTCTGTGTTTGGAAGCTTTAAGGCTGATCAATATGGTTCTCAGAGGGTTTAGAGAGCATGAGCAGGGAAACCGCCCCATGTTTAGGACTCAAGGGAGCGCCTTCTACCCCAGAAGACTGAGGCTAGGGAGGGCAAGGCCGCCTTCGATGCCAGGCCTGGGTCCCTGTGGAGGGTACGCGGTGGCTCCGGGTGGGGGCAGGATCAGGGGTCCGAGGGGCAGGGAGGCACGGGAGGGCGCAGCCGGGCCTGGAGCCCTGCGGGTCTCCCCCGCCGCAGTGGGGCCCCAGCGCCTCACCTGTCTAATAAGGCCCCCAGCTTCTTGGCCACGTGGCCCCGGAACTCGGGGGTGGTCCGCAGCTCGTTGCCATCTTGCTCGTGCCCGTCCGCTCTCTGTCTGCCGGGGAGACAAGGGGGTCTCCTCACCAGGGGCCCGGGGCCCTCCCCCCCGTGGGTTCCACTTCTGGGGTCGGGGGCCCCGGGCTCGCAGCGCCACGTACCTGAGGCTCCGTGGGGCGGCTGGAGAACCGGCCGTGACCTCTGTGGGAAGAAGGGGGGTGAGGCTCTGGGAGGGGTCAAGGTCAAGGTCTCCTTTGCAAGAGGCAGAGTGGGGGCGGGGCGGCGCATAGAGCCCTGGCCATGAAGTCGGCAGGGCCTGAGTTCAAGTCCGACCTCAGCCACTCGTGGCCTTGCTGTGTGGCCTTGGGCGAGTCGCTTAACCCCACAGAACAGAGGAGGCGCCCGCCCGCCCGGCCCCCAGCCCGAGGCCGGCCCGGCCCGGCCCCCTACCCCGCCCCGCCCGGCACGGCCGCCCCTCTGCCCCTGCCCGGGCCCGGCCCCCTACCCCGCCCCGCCTGTGGCCGCGGCCCCCAGCCCGAGGCCGGCACGGCCGCCCCTCTGCCCCTGCCCGGCCCCGGCCCCCTACCCCGTCCCACCCGGCACGGCCGCCTCTCTGCCCGCCCGGCCCCGGCCCCCTACCCCGTCCGGCCCGGCCCCGGCCCCCTACCCCGCCCCGCCCCGCCCGGCCCCGGCCCCCAGCCCGGCACGGCCGCCCCTCTGCCCGCCCCGCCCGGCCCCGGCCCCCTACCCCGCCCCGCCTGTGGCCGCGGCCCCCAGCCCGAGGCCGGCACGGCCGCCTCCCGGCACCGCCGCAGCAAGTCGGCGTCGCCGTCCTCGCTGCTGTCGCTGTCGCTCGCGCTGCCCCTGGGCGCGGCCATCTTGTCCGCCGCCGTGCATTGTGGGCCGTCCCTGCGCCCCCCGCGCCACTTCCCGGAGCCCGCGCGGGGCATCCTGGGGAATGTAGTCCCCTGGCTCAGCCCCCCGGAGGGCTCCCCCGACCCGGCCGCCCGCCCCCCAGGCCTCCGCTGCCCGGCGCCATCACTAGGCCGGGGATGGGGCTGCGCTTCAGGCTGACCCGGGGCCCCTGGACACGGATTCCCGCCTCCCCTCCTCCACCCCATCGTACAGTACCGGGGCCGCCCGGGGCCCACATCTGGTTCTGGGGGGCACAGCCCCCTCACCCAGCTCCAGGCCACGCGCCCGTCACGCCCCCCCCCCCATGCCACGGTCTCCTTCCAGAACCAGAGACAAACGTCATCCTCCTACAGATGAGGAAACTGAGGCAAACAGGGCGCCGTGACTCGTCCGAGTGAAGCGTCCGGGCCAGGGTTAAACTCGGGGAGCCGACGGCGGGCCCGCACCCCGCGAACAGCCCTGCTTCCCGATTACCTGTGTTACCCCCAAAGCAGTAAGAAGCACAAAGTGGAAAAAGCCATGTTTTACTCCGCATTCAGACCCCCTCTTTTCTCATATTTTTTTTTTTTAGGTTTTTGCAAGGCAACGGGGTTAAGCGACTTACCCAAGGCCACACGGCTAGGTCATTATGAAGTGTCTGAGGCCAGATTTGAACTCAGGTCCTCCTGACTCCAGGGCCGGTGTTCTACCCACTGTGCCACCTAGCTGCCCTCTCCCTCTATTCTCGTTCCAGAAGTGGATGCCCTTTCTCATCTTGGTCCTTTAGAATTGTTCTGCATCGTTACATTGATCAGAATCTTGCCCATACTATGTCCAATGTTCCCCTGGTTTTGCTCACTTCACTCTGCGTCATTTCATGTAAGTTTTCTCCAGTTTTTCTGCATTCATCCTGTTCAGCATTTAATTTAACAGAGTGGTGATATTTCTCCTTTATTTTTCTAATTTTTATTTAAGGGTTAAGTGACTTGTCCAAGGTCACCCAGCTGGGCAATTATTAAGTGTCTGAGGCCGCATTTGAACTTTGGTCCTCCTGACTCCAGGGCCAGTGCTCTGTCCACTGTGCCACCTAGCGCCCCCTTGTCCTTTGTTCTTGAAGAAGACCCTGACATCAGGGAGGTGATGCCATGACAAGCGCATGGATTGGATTTGAGTGAGTGGGGGGGCTGTGCTGAGTCACCAGTCTCACTTTCTTCTCTGGAACCATCTGGGTCCAATGACAGGATATGAATCAGGGTAACTGGAGATGACCCTGGATGCAAGGTAACCAGGCTTCAGTGACTTACACAAGGTCATCCAACCAGTGTATGAGTTCAGATTTGAACTCAGTTCTCCTGACTTCAGAGCAGTCTACTCAATAACATTCCACACGATCTCATACCACACCTTCTTCAGTTTTTCCCTAATTGTTGGACTTCATTTTCCAGTTCTTTACCACTACAAAAAGAGCAGCAATAAATATACCAAAAAAAACCCTTTTCCCCCTTTCCTTGATTCCTCTGGAATACAGTCCTTAGTATTTGTATTGTTGAGTCAAAGGATATGCATAGTTTTGTTGCCCTTTGGGCATAGTTCCAAATTGCTCTCCAGAAAGGCTGGATTGGTTCACAACTCCACTAACAATGCATCAGTGTCACAGTTTTCCCACATCCCCTTTCACACTGATTGTTTTCCTTTTCTGCCATGTTAGCCACTCTGACACATGTGAGATAGTATCTCAGAGTAGTTTGATTTGCATGTCTCTAATCAATAGTGATTTAGAGTACTTTTTATGTAACTTCAGAGAGCTTTGATTTCTTTTGTAAACTGCCAGTTTATATCCTTTGATTAATCTTTTGTCAATTTATCATTGATCAATTGAGAAATGATTTGTTTTTATAAATTTGGTTCAGTTAGGATTACAGCCTGACACTTGGCATTTCTCACCCCTGTTTCCTAGATCTCCTTGAAAATGGAGCTCCCTGCCTCATTCCTTTCTGAGCTGAGCCCACTTGCTGCCTCTCTTTCCAGTTCCTTACCTGAAGTTGTTTGAAAAGGATTCGTGCCTTCCCCATCCAGTACATTGAGCTGCTCCCTATCGAGCTGATAGCTCCTGTCAGCACGGCTTACCTCTCAGCTTAATATAAATCGTTTTTAATTTCACAGGTACTATTTCCCTTTAGGATTGTCTTCTTTTTCTTCCCTTTAGGGAAAAGGGGGATTTGGATTTTGGGAACTGACCTTTGTGATCTCCAGGTATCTTCCTCCTTTGGGGGAAAGAGAGATCCATATTCCTTAAATACAGCATCTACCTTGGTTTATTAGGTATGGGTCAAAGAGTATGGAATACAAGAGTATGCATTTTGAGAACTGGTCTCCAGGTATCTTCTCCCTTTGGGGCAAAAAGAGATCCATATTCCCTAGAGAAAGTGTCTGCCTCAGTTTACAGGTATGTGACAGAGTATGGACTATAAGACTATGGATTTTGAGAACTATTTCTTGTGTTCGCCAGGTTTCTTCCCCCTTTGGGCAAAAGAGAGATCCATATTCCTTAGAGAGCATCTGCCTCAGTTTACAGGTATGTGAAAAAAAGAGAATGGACATAGTGTGATCTTCCACTTCAAAGCTTCCCCCAACATGGATTGATAAACCAGAGCTGGGAACAATGGGATGCTGAGTCAGCATAACTTTCTCCAGGACCAGGATATACAAAGAAAGGCTCTGTTCTCCAGGCACTCGTGTTCTCATAGGGGAGACAACATACAGATCATATGGATTTAAGTTTTAGGGTGTTTTTTCTATACCAAGTTGAGGAAGGTCTCCCACCTTTTCTGCTTCTTCCCACATCTTTCCACAAATTGCTTCTATGAATCCCTGTTCCCTTGTCCGGCCCCTATCCAAATTCAAGAGTCAGCAGGATCATCCCAATTTGCCTGCGGCAACCAAAGAGTAAAAATAATGAAATAAAATATAAAATCAGCAGGCAGGTTTCCCCCGGCTCCCAGCTTTGGCAAAATCCAAAGAATCAGAGGAAGGAGTGGTTATTAAAAGCTCTGTTTGGGAAATGATAAATATGAGATATCTACAGGACAGGATAGCAAAGACAAAAGAGAAGCAATCTGGAAGCCAGCACGGTAATTGAAGGCTTCATTCCCTCTCTTCTCTACCATTGTGATGGCCCCTTAATTGGCTTTCTCATCAAGAGTCTTTCTCTCCAATCCATCCTCCACATAAGCTGCCAATGTGATTTTCCTTAAGTAGAAATGAGTGTGCCCCCTGCCCCTGCTCAAAGAAGGATGGGCAAATAAATCTAATTCTAGCCTGGTTTCTTCTCTCTGAGGAGAGCAAAGTGGACCAGAGTGGTGATGTTGCTTCTTTGTTCTTGAAGAAGACCATGATATCAAGGAGATGATGCCATGACAAGCAAGTGAATCGGATTTGAGTGAGGGGGTCCTATGCTAAATCACCAGTCTCACTTTCTCCTTTGGAGCCTTCTGGATTCAATGACCAGATATGAATCAGGACAATTGTGACCCCAATATTTTTCTCCCCTCCAGGCAGGTATCAATCTTTCTTAGAGAAGGACAGAGGAGATATTAGAAATAATCTATTGGTGTTTTCCTTTGAACCACGTCTAGAAGGGCAGCTAGGTGGCACTGTGGATAGAGCACTGGTCCTAGGAGTCAGGAGGATCTGAGTTCAAATCTGACCTCAGAAACTTGATACTTTCATACTGTGTAACTTTAGACAAGTCACTTAACCTCATTGCCCCACAAAAAAGAACCACATTTAGACAGATGCATGTAGATAACATACACCCTGCATATATGTATATATATATATATATATATATATATTTATATATATATATTCCCTGCCTCTGCTAACTCTTAACCTCACCCATACATAGGACCTACTTGAAGGCAGGGATGGTATTATTCTCAGCATCTTGTACAGAGCCTGGTGCCATGTGGTGCTTAATAAATCCTTGTTGGCTGAAGTAGCATGATTAGGAAAAAAGCTCAGGATAAGCTGGACCCCTAGGTGAAGGGACCAGGACAGCTGGGAGAAGGAGATCAATATTCTGCATTTGTTCTTTCTCCTTTGAAAATGTACATTCCTTGGGGGGGGGGGGGAAGGCAGGCAGGAAGCAATTATTAAGCACTTGTTGTATGCAGATCCCATGTCCAGTATTTTACAAGTATTATCTCCTTTGACATTCGCCACAATTCTGCTAAGGAAGGAGCATCGAGTTTCTCCTCTTTCCAAGGTGAATGAATTCAGCAGATTCCCTATAGTCTCCTTATAAAAGCAGGTGGTCTGAGAAGGCCACAGGACAGAGAAGAGAGGCAAAGGCAGTGAAGACATACTTTACAGTTATCTCTTACACATCTCTGGGCCCTTTGATCTGGGCAGAAAAATGTTTGGCTCTTTTTTGTACCACAGCAGAAGTCTGATCTTTTTTCCTATTTTATGGGGTGTTTATAGTACCTTATTGTAAAATCTGGGTTAGGTATTTGGTTACAGGCTATATGTAGGTCAATGTTAAATAAAAAAGCTGAAAGAAAAAGAACTTTTCTGTGTTGGCTGCTGGCCTTTGTGTTTTGTTTGTGGCTTCTGCAAAATTCTAAATTCCCATTTAATTTCTTTTGGCTTTTGTGAAGCAATGAGGTTAAGTCAAGGTCACACAATGAGTAAGTATCAAGTGTCTGAGGCCAGTTTTGAACTTGGGTCCTCCTGACTCCAGGGCCCAGGCATTATCTAGCTTCCCCTGACCCCATTTCTTTTCTTATGCCCATCCAAGATATAAGGAAACCACAATGGGAAAAGTCATGATGTGGAAGGGATCACTCTATGGATTTCACACTTTTTCTCAGAATAGGCAGCTAGGCTACTGACTTAGTACTTTATCCCCAGACATTGAAATTTAAGACATTGCCTTCTTCAGAAGTGTAGAAACCACTCTAATAATTAACTCTCTCCTCCTGCTCACCTAAATTGTTGCAGTTACATCCGTTTTATTCACATGATGATTTACAAGGCAGGTTATATGACTACCCCAAAATTGTTAGTTATGGCTTTCACAAGGGCTAAATGGTTTCCCAAGGAAAGCAGTGGAAAATTAAAACAATCTCTCTCTAATGATCCCCAGGCTTATCTCAAGTTGGGCTGCTTTTACTTGCAAGACCACTCCCTCGATCAACCTTAAAACAACCTCTTTTTTTTTTAATTGGGTTTTTTTTTTTTGCTAGGCAATGGGGTTAAGTGGCTTGCCCAAGGCCACACAGCTAGGGAATTATTAAGTGTCTGAGGTTGGATTTGAACTCGGGTACTCCTGACTCCAGGGCCAATGCTCTAATCCACTGAGCCACCTAGCCACCCCAACAACCTCTTTTTTTTTAAAGTATGTGTAACTTGAATCTAATTTGTACTACTGGACATCTGACTGGAACTATAGATACAGAATCTGTTTTCTTATGGAAATATAGTATAGAATTAACATTAAATTTAAATAAACCAAATCTAAAAAAAATAAAGAGATGGACCCCTTTTCCATCAGAGAACTGTGATAAGTTGTATTGAACAACAAAGACTTGTTGGAGTATACTGGAAAAATATTTTTTAAAATAATATTTCATTCCCTCCCCAGTCATAAACAAAAAACAATTTTGGAATTCCTCGTTTTTATTATTTATTTATTTTTATGTAATTGAATTCCAAGATCACACAGCCAGTAAATGTGGCATCTGAGGCTATATTTAATTTTTTTTTTAAGTTTTGAGTTGCAAATTCTCTTCCTCCTTCTCTCCCCTCTCTCCTCATTGGGGAAATTTAAAAAAAAATCCCGCATGTTGTTCAAACTCTTTTCTGGGGAAGGAGGATGAGCAGGGCTCTTTCTCTGAGAGAACAAGGATGTCGCCCTCCTGTATGTCATAATACCCAAGGGTGAGATCCATCTGCAGCTCTTGTCCATGGAACGTCAGAATGTGCTGTCCAGGGATTAGTCGTCCTCTCTCTTCAGTCATACACATCAGTTTCCCTATGAGATCATTGGAGCCCACAGAGTAACCCTCAGCAATCCTGCTTCTGGGGTGTTTGACACAGACCTGGATCTTGGAGTTGACTCTTTCTGATAAGTAGATGCTGACATCAGAGAAGATCCCATAATCTGCTAAGGAGTGGTGGCACCTAAGGATGTGCTGCTGCTGGTTGTTAGACTCTTGGAAGAACAGATACTGCTGATGGTAGAAGAGGGAGGTCAGCTTTGGCTCCTTCTTCATTTGCTGGATGGGCTCAAAGGGATCTACCCAAATGGTCAGATTCTTTCCTTTTTCTCTTTTCGCTGTTACTTGGATAGACCTTACTCTCTGATAGGGAGAGGAAGGGAAATTAAGTTCAAACTCCTTTAGTTGGTATTTTAGTCCCTTCATAATATCATCTGTTTCTTCTTTGCCTATTCATTCTTATTTACTACTGCTTCATGCTGACAGAAAGTGAAACATGAACAGTTGGCCTGGGGAGTTGGATGACCCATGTTTGAGGAGGGGGGAAGAGGGGAAGTGAGAAGAAAGGAGGGGAAGAAGAAGGGAAAGGAGAAGGGATGGAAGATGAGGGAAGAGAGAAGAGAAAGGAGGGGAGGGGGAAAAAGAGGAAAGGAACAGAAAGGGAGAAAAGGAGGGGAGAAAAAGGTGAGGGGAATGAATGGAAGTGGCATCCAGGCTCAAGGTCAACCCAGAAAGGAATAGAATAAAGGTGAATTTGGAGCCACCTTTCCTTTTTCCTAAGGCATTTTATCTCTAGGAGAGAGGTTATTAACCCTTCTTATTTGTGTGTCATTGACTTCTTTGCCAATTTTATGCTGCCTACATTAATAATTGAAGGAATGCCAAACTTCAGTTAGAGGTTAGTGAAAATAAAGATTTTGTACCCCCCTTTCAAACTCATGGACTCTTTGAAATTTATTGACAGAGTTCTGATCTAGGAGGTGGGAGGGTAATGAAGGTAATTACTCAGAGGTCCTCTTTCTCTCTCTCTGGTGTTAAATGATGTGCTCAAGGTCACACAGCTAGGTAATTATTGTCTGAGACTGGATTTGAACTCAGATTCTCTTGACTTCAGGGCTAGTGTATGCTCTATCTGCCACCCCCCCCCAATCTCTGAAAAGGAAAAATTCCCCCCCCCCCCCAGATATCTATAAAGATTTGGGAAGGGTATGGACTGGGTGAACCCAGGATGGGGGGGGGGGTTGAATGGAGGGAGGGAATGAACACCATGAAAATCCCACCTCCCAGAAGTGCTGACTTAATTGATAGCTGAATTTCAAGGCCAAGGACAGATTTGAGGGGAATGGCCATTACCTTAACTTTCCAGACTGGGATTGGGTAGTTATATCTGTCAAGACAACAGATATTTTTCAGGCATTGGGCAGCTCTCTGGGCCACCAGGTCCCATCTCTTTCCCTCTCCTACATTGTGGGTAGGATCCACTGGGTCCAAGATGACAGGTCTGTAGGAAAAGAAGGGGCTTTCTCTGAGTGCTCAATACAAACCCAATCAAACCACCACTACCCTGCAGTTGCTTTTTTTTTTTTTTGCAAGGAAATGGGATTAATTGACTTGCCCAAAGTCACACAGCTAGGTTATAATTGTCTGAGGCCAGATTTGTACTCAAGTGCTCCTGACCCAGGGCCAGTGCTCTATCCACGGTGCCACCTAGCTGCCCCATGAGAAAAGATGAAAACTAAAGACTAAGGGCTGAGTCTGGGCCTCAGCCCTTTCCTTACAATTCTCTCCCCTTCTCTCTTTCCTTTCTCCTCCCCTTCTTTATACCCCTTCTTCCTCCATTTTCATTAACTCCCTTTTCTTCTTCTCTTTTCTTCTCTTTTCCTCTCCCCTTCCTACCTTTATCTCTTCTGATCTTCTTTTTCCCTCCTAATCTTTTTCTCCCCCTTTTTCCTTCTTCCTGACTTTTACTCCTCCCTTTCTCTGCTTTCCCCTTCCTCCTCTTCTTTCTCTCCAAGTTCTTTCTCCTCTTCTCTTTTCTCTCTCCTTTCCTTTCCCCAGTTCCTTTTCATCTCTCCTTTCTCAGCCCCCACCCCACACATTTTTCTTTGTCCAAGTCGGATAGGCACCTTGCACAGGTGATCCCACTGCCAATGAACTCCAGAGCTTTAATGTGGTTTGCTTTTCACTCCTTAGACATCCTAATATTGGTGTCAGATTAACATCAGATCCCAGATTGGCTTTAGCCTAACTGCAACTCAGAACTCCTGAGCTTATGTTATCCACTAACTTCAGACCCACTGCAAGCATGGATTGCAGATGTACTCCACCATGCCGCTCTCCTCTGGTGCTAGAAGGGCCTGAGAAATGTGAAATATTGTCTTGAGCAGACCTCCCTTTTCTCTTTCTTTCTATTGTCTTTCTGTGCTTCCCAATAGCATAGGGAGAAGACCACTACCTTTGTCTTTTCAGCAGCTGCTTCACAGAGTCCCTGATGATTGGGTCTTGGAGACTGTAGTATTGGGTCCAGTAGATACAGATATCATTGTGGTCCTGGAGGAGCTCCATGACTGTTGCAAAACCTCTTGCCATGTTGAAACTTTCTGCTTGATGGGTCCCCATTTCCCAAGCATAGATGGTCAGCAATTCGAGGGCATATATTGGGGGTAGAGGGGCTTTGGGGCAATGGAATTTCAAGTGCTATGGGGAGAAGCAGATAAAGGCAGAGGATGAGTGGGATAATGGGAATACTACTGGTGATCTGAGTAACTCTGGGTGTCTCTTTCACCAGGACTCCATACTTCTCTCTCTCTCTCTCTCTCTCTCTCTCTCTCTCTCTCTCTCAAAATTTTTGCATGGTTAAGTGACTTGCCCAAGGTCACACAGCTAAGTAAGTATTAAGTGTCTAAGGTTGGATTTGATCTCAGGTCCTCCTAATTCTAGGACTCTATCCACTGTGCCACCCAGCTGCCTCGATACTTCTCTATCTATTACCTTGCTGCATTCTGGGAATATATTCTGTAAGCTACTGAGTACTTGGGAGTTCATATTCTAACTATTACACTTACTAGATGGTTGACCTTTCCCAAGTTTCTTAATCTCTATAAGTCTCAGTTTCCTCAACTGTAAAATGGAATGAGAGAAGTAGTATGGTGGAATATGGCTACAAAATTAGCCTTGGAGTCAGGAAGATCTGGATATGACTTGTTTTTGACCTGGATAAGTTGTATGACCATGACTTAGTCATTTAACTGTGAAGTCACCCATATACCACATTTTGGTCATTTCCATACCAAGTGCCTGCTCTCAGGCTACTTCTTCATTCTCTTCCCAACAGAACCTTGGACTCTGCCTATGGGCCACTGGGATCTGAGAGATGAGCTTTTGCCTAATTTTTACCAGAAATAGGGCTTCCTTTTCCTCCTCTTTCTTTTCCTTCCTTTTCTACCCATGGGACTCCTTGGAATTGGATTCCATCATCATCATGCTTCCAGGAAACTTATTTACCATTAAAACTCATCATTCTGTGACTGCATCAACTTACATCTCCCCAGTATCCTCTTCCCTCTCTGATGGGAAGATGGGGCAAAAAACTCCTCCCAAAGCTTGCATTTAAACAGGGCTCACAGAGCACCCAATTCTTTGGATGAATCATCCTTAGATGATTCCCCTGATACTTTCTTCTTTTCCCCTCCCTTGTTCTGCTTTTCAATTTCCTTTTGTGGGCTGTTTTTCCCATTAGAGGGTAAGCTCCTCAAGGTCAGGGATTAACTTTCTTTTTTAAAATTCATGATACCAATGCTTAATACTGTGCTTGGTCCATAATATAAATAATGTTTATTGACTGACTTATTCCTCTCATTTCTCCTCTTATTATCCCTTTTTCTTTCTCTTCTATTCCTTTTTTTAGGGACAAAAGAGTTTATTCATGTATTGATGTGGTTAAACAAGTAAAGAAATTCAGGAGTAATACAGACTAGATTTCTTAAGGAAATTTAGCAGAAGTTAGGAGAGAAAGTAAAAAGAATTGCAAGGTCCTTGCAACTTGGCTGGTCTATAGAAGCTAAGCTGTTTAAAGAAAATGATTACAAGTGGGCTGATCTGCAGAAGCCAGCAGGGAATAAACTACATAAAGAGAGAAAGTTAGGACAGTTACCAAGGGTATTGCAACTTGACTAATTAGACCATAAGTGTAAGTATCCTTTTTTTTTTCTTTTTTTATCCAGACTATTCCTATATCCCTCAGAAAGTGTAGAGGTCACTCACAGACTTCTTTCCTTATTTGTCTTTTTTTTTTTACCAGCTCTTCATTTTAGCACTGATGCATTGGAAATGCTTAGTAGAATGTCATCATAAATGATAGCATGACTGCAGAAGAGGAAGGAAACTCCAGGATTCAGATCTGCTGTCTCCTCTCAGCATTCTCCCTGCCCCCAATAGTAATGCTTATCTTATAAGAAAGGCGGGAGGAAAGGATGTTATTTTCCTTAAAGCATTATATGAATGAATGAGAAAAGCAGTTAAGGATTTATTATGTGGCAGGTACTGAGCTAGATATTAGACATACAAATACAAAAGGATGGGTAAGCTATTATATTCTTGGATTCTTTTTGGGTCAGTCTGAGTCTACAAAGTTCAGCTTCCTTGTCTTCAGAGCCTCTGCATCTCTCTCTCTCTCTCTCTCTCTCTCTCTCTCTCTCTCTCTCTCTCTCTCTCTCCCTTCCTTTCTCCCTCCTTTCCTTTTCCCTTCCTTCATCCCTCTCTTATTTCCTTCTTCCCTTCTTGTATTCCTTCTTCCCTTCTTTCCTTCCCTCCATTCTTGTCTTCCTTTCTTCTTTTCTTCCTCCTTCCCTCTCTTCCTCCTCCTTCCCTTCCTCCTTCCTTTCTCCCTCTCTTCTTTCCTTCCTTCATTTTTTCTTTCCTCCTTCCTTCTCTCCCTTCCATCCTTCCTTCTTACATTCCTTCCTTTCTCCCCATCCCTCTCTCTCTCCATCTTTCCCTCTCCCACACTAAATCACTCTACATTAACTGCTGTTGTTATTTCTGTATTTTCTTATCACTATTTATATCTTTCAGTTTTGCTTTTGAACCCAACTGAAATTATTTTCTGTAAAGTCAACATTCAGATATTAATTGACAAATCTGTTCTCACCTTCTTAGATGTCTCTGAAACTTTGGACCCTATCAGACAATTTCTCCTTCTGGATATCCTCTTTGACTTAAGAATCAAGAAGACCTGGATTCAAATCCTGCCTCCTATTCTGATTAGCAATGTGGGTGTATTACTTAAGCTCTCTAGGCCTTGCTTTTTCTTCACTTGTGCCACAAGAGGGTTGAACTTAATGATCTCCATGTTCTTCGTCTGATCCTCTCCTGGCTTCTTTGACAGCCCTCTCTTTCCTGTGTCTTGGTGGCCATCAGTCTCTTCTGGACCCTTATTCCATTAGGCTCCACTTGAGCTCTTTTTAATTTTTCCTCTATATTTTCTCTTTATGATCCGATATCACCTCCCAGATTCAGTGATCTTCTCCATGAAGATGATAATCAAATCTAGTTTCTTAAATTTTAGATTTTTCCTAATCCTAGTCCCACATAGTCCCAAAGAATGTCAGTTTCTTGAGAAAAGGGATACAGAGTCTGGTAAACAGTAAGTGCTTATTAAATGTTTGTTGAATTGAATTGGATTGGATAACTTCCTGCTTGATGTTGCCTTGCCATCTAAAACCCAACATGTCAAAAGTTGACTCATCTTTTCCTACTCTTCCTTCTGATTTCCCTTTTCCTATTGAGGGCACCACCATTGGACCAGTCATCAAGGTTCTCATATCCAGTTAGGTGCCATGTCCTCTTCCTCTAGCTCCATGATGTCTCTGGAATGCTTCCAACTTTCTCTACTGGTGTCCATTTCAGGGAAGCCTTCCCTGACCCCCTGGTTATTGGCAAAGTCTCTTCTCCTATTGCTTTGTATTTATTTTTCTCTGAATATGTTACATTCCCCTAGTAGATTGGAAGCTCTTTGAGGGCAAGAACTCTTTGTATCCTCAACACCTAACACAGCTCCTTTTACAAAGTAGGGGATAAATCAGTGTGTGGTGAGTTGACTTGCTTTCTTGCCCATCCATCTTTGCCTGTTTCTGTCTTTCTATTTGTGTCTCTTTCTATCCACCTGTATCTTTCTCCTTGTCTTCCTTTTTGTTTATATTGTTGATTGATTACCTCTCTCTCTCTCTCTCTCTCTCTCTCTCTCTCACTCTCTCTCTCTCTTCTTGTCTCTATTTGCCTCAAAAGCTCTTTTTGCCTACTTGCCTGTTTATCTCTCCATCTATCTACCTATCTCTATGTCTTTACCTACCTGCCCTTCTGTCTGTCTGTCTGTCCATGGGGTTCTTCCTGTCTGATTTTCTTTCTTTGTTTCTATCAGTCCTCTCTCTCTCTCTCTCTCTCTCTCTCTCTCTCTCTCTCTCTCTCCCCATAATTTTCCATTTTCCTTTGATGCTGATCTTAAAGGACTCCCAGCCACCTCCCTCTCTGCCCCTGGCCCCCAAGAACTCCACTACCCCCTCACCTCCAGGTACCAATGCTTCACCAGTCTCAGGAGGTTTTTCAGCTTAGTGGGAAGACTTTTTATAAAACTCTTCTGAAGTTCTATGAAGGATGGAGAGAACTGCCCAGGGAGGCCGTCGGCCCTAATCAGATCCACGTAGGTCTCAGGGAATGGTGGAGAAATAGCATGAGAGGGTCCTGAGGAGAGAAGAATAGAGGGAGACATGTTTGAGATGGTACTAGTAGAAGGGAGGCAATGTGGTTCAAGAGATGGAACATGGGCTTGAGAGTCAGAGGACCAGGGACATGATACTTCCTAGTTGCCAATTTGGGTCCTGGCTGGCACAGTATGAACATAAAGGACCATGGCATGGTTATAACAAAAAAAAAAATCCATTTTATCTGTCAGCATGAGAAAAATTAAGGACAAAACTGCAGATTGGAACAATCTACCCTTAAAATAATATCTCAATAAAATGAATTTTTCTATTGTATATGAAAGGATAGCTAGGTGGTTTAATGGACAGAGTGCTGGGCCTCAAGTCAGGAAGACCTGAGTTCAAATCCAGCCTCAGACACTTACCAGCTGTGTGACTAGCTGGGTAAGTCACTTAACCCTATTTGCTTCAGTTTTCTTATGAGTAAAATAAACTGAAGAAACCACTCTAGTATCTTTGCTAAGAAAACTCCAAATACTGTTATGAGTCAGACAAAACACCAATAATAACAATGCAAACAAAATAGACTTTCATTCGCAAAAGACACATTCAGAATATATGAGGAGGGGCAGAGCCAAGATGGCTGCATGAATGCAGCATTTCCTGGGAACTCCATCCCCTCCAAACCCCAGAATATATGAGAAGTTTGAGATGTGGGGCAAGGAACAGCATGATATCTGGGAAACTTGACCAAGTGAAAAAGTTATCATCAGTCATCAAAGGAATTTGGAACCTAGAAAATGACCATTGTGGAAACAGAATTTACATTTATATGTAATTATAGACATATCAAATTACATACTGTGTATCATATAATTAATATAGTATATAAAATATAATATAAACTACATATAATTATGCAACATATATTCTATATAGCAATATCATACAAAGAAAATACAAAAATATACATAAATTTTATATACCAAAACAACAATGCAATTATATATTTATACGCATATAAGATATACATATGCAATAAAATTTTTCTGCCAAATAGAGCATCAATTTTCCAAAAAGGAAGAATCATGGAAGTTTTCATTTCATTTATTCCATTTATATCTCCGGCCTTGTATATAATATGTACTCAATAAATATTTATTGTTTGTTCAATTAAATCTGTGAGCCTCTCTATGACTTTGATTATTGCTTTTATTTTTGCCTCCTAGGGTCAAATCCAACAAGTTGTCATCATCATAATTAATCAGTTTTCATTTTTTATGCTATATGATTTTATATTTTTCAGTTATAGGCAAAGATAATTTTCAACATTCAACCATCTGCAAGTTTTTGAGTTTCACAGATTGCTGATATGATAGAAAAGGAAGACAATAAAGGTTGGAGAGGATATGGGAAACCTGGGACACTAATGCATTGTTGGTGGAGTTGTCTCCCGATCCAATCATTCTGGGGAGAAATTTGTATATATAGAAATGCTGAGCAGCAATAGTCATTGAAAGAATAACTAGTACCAACTTAAAAAGTTATAGGAGACCTGGTAAGATATATAACATATGTATAAAATGTAATAAACAATAAAATATACTATAGGTCATATATAACATACACTTAAATAAGTATACTATATATGTCATATATTACACACAGAATATGATGTAATCTACACTATATTATGTTGTTCAAAAACCATTATGGATAATACATTCATATTATAAACCATTTTATCCAATTTATAACAATGTTATGTATTATGTATATTATACTGTGTTATACATACCAGAATGATGCTTCTTCTCCCATCAAAGCTAATTTTCAGTATGTTCAATTTCTAATCTCTGTTCATTTCTCTGTCAAACATTTTCCTCCAGTGGCATAGCCATTCCTTTCCTCACTTGCAGTCTGAATTGTTTCCACCCCACTGTCTGAATCTCTTAATATCTCTCTTTTGCTGACTTTTAAAGTTGATGATAATTGTTCATTCAATTTTGACTGTTAAAAATCATGACATTCTAGGTTAAGACATTCTAGAACCAAGAGATCTGAAATAGGAATCAGGATCTACTTTACCCAGAGCATCGTAGGCGGTCAGGATAACCACATCAATGGGCTCTGAGGTCTTTGTGCATTGAATGGTAAAGAACAGCGAGCTAGGGATATCAGGGTTCACACATATTTCACTGACATAGGCCAGGTTCTTCAAGCAGCAGTGTAGTCTCTTCCTCACGAGCCTCAGCATGTCAAGGTGATAAGAGGCTTCTGTATTGTAGTTGTGGCAGCTGAGGAATAAAACGATGTCCACTTCTCCTTTGTATTTAAGCAGTGTCCCATTCATCACAGACCCTGCCTGTCAAGCATAGAATAACAGAGTCATAGATCTGGGATGGGTCTCAGAGACCATTTGATCTAAGCATCATGGATACAAAATTTCTACCTCAGTGTCCCCCAAAAGGCACATTCTACTTCATGGGGAGTCCACTGACTACCTTCATAAATAACTCTAATTATTAGGAAGTTTTCATTTGCTTTATTCCATTGGTATCGTTAGGGCCTCGTATATAATATGTACTCAATAAATGTTTATTGTTTGGTTGTTTGATTAAATCTAAGCGAGCCTATGACTTTGATTATTGCTCTTATTTTTGCCTCCTAGGGTCAAGTCCAACAAGTTGTCATCATCATAATTAATCAGTTTTAATTTTTTATGCTATATGATTTTATATTTTTCAATTATAGGCAAAGATAATTTTCAACATTCAACTGTTTGCAAGTTTTTGAGTTCCACAGATTGCTGATATGATAGAAAAGGAAAACGGTAAAGGTTGGAGAGGATATGGGAAACCTGGGACACTAATACATTGTTGGTGGAGTTATCTCCTGATCTGATCATTCTGGGGAGCAATTTGGAACTATGTTAAAAGGGTTATAAAATTGGGTATACCCTATCATACAGCTAGTCTGATTCCCAAGGAGACCATAAAAAGATTAAAAAGTCCCACGTATACAAAAATATTTATAGCAGCAATTTTTTTGCTAGCAAGAAATTGGATTTTGCGGGAATTTCACCCATCATTTGGGGAATGACTGAACAAGGTGTGGCATATGAATTTAATGGAATACTGTTGCGCTATAAGAAATGCTGAGCAGGTGGATTTCAGGAAAACCTGCAAAGACTTATATGAACTGATGCAAGGTCACAATGCAAGAAGCAGAACCAGGAGAACCTTGTATGCTGTAACAGCAACATTGTGTGATGATCAATCATGAATGACTTAGCTTTTTTCCACAATACAGTGATCCAAGACAATTCCAAAAGTCTCATGAAGGAAAATGCTATCCATATCCAGAGAAAGAGCTGATGGAATCTGAATGTGGATCAAATAATATTATTTTTATTTTTTTTGTGTGTTTTTGTTTAGTCTGTTTCTTCTTTCACAATATGACTAATATGGAAATATGTTTTACATGATTGCATATATATGTAACCTATATCAAATTGCTTACCATATTCAGAAGTGGGGAGGGAGAAAAATTTGGAGCTCAACATTTTTTAAAAATGATTTAAAATTATTTTTACATATAATTAGAAAAATACTATAAAAATAGCATAACAAAAAATTAAATGCTTATTCTCCAGCCTCCCCCTGCCCCAAACTTCTTCCTTTTTTCCCTCCATTCCCTCTTGAGCCTCAATTTCCTTATCTGTAGAATAGTATGAGAAGCAGCATGACCTAGTATTTTCAGAACTGGTCTTAGAATCAGGACTTGGATTCCAATCTGACTTCTGACACATACTAATTACTTAACTCCATACTATTTACTTCATGTCTCTGACCGTAATCTGTAAAATGAAAACATTTTAAAATATATTTTATATATACTCAGTCAGCTATATTAGAGAACACTAAGCATGGAAAAAACAATTCAAAATAATTGAAAGAGGGGGCAGTTAGGTGGTGCAGTGGTTAAGAGTACCAGCCCTGGAGCCAGGAGGACCTGAGTTCAAATCCAACCTCAGACACTTAATAATTACCTAGCTGTGTGGCCTTGGGCAAGCCACTTAACCCCATTTGCCTTGCAAAAAAAAAACCTAAAAAAATAATTGAAAGAGGGAGGTGTTATTATGATCCCAATTTTACATTTGAGGAAACTGAGGCAGGCAGAAGTTAAGTAACTTGCTTAGAGTCCCACAACCAGTAAATATCTGAGCCTGGATTTGAGCTCAGGTCTTCCTGACTCCAGGCTCAATGTTCTCTATCCATTGCACCACCTCAGAAGGAATGCTTAAGAAAACAAGGGGTCTGAAATGAGAAGTAGGTGGCTTTGAAGGTCATCTTCACCGGTAAGTTTGTAAACCCATGATTCCTTCTGCAACTAAATGACTTGCCCAAGCTCCCATCGTTGTCCAGCGGTTGAACTGGAATGACAACCTGCTCTCTTGAGTCCTTGGGTCAAAATAACTGAGAGTTTGGTGTTTGTTGTTGCTTTTATTTATATTATATCTAGTTGTATGTGTTTATGTTGTTTCTCTGAAATATAATAGAAACTCGGGATTATTTATTTTTGTCTTTGTATCCCTTGTCCCAACCTAGAATACTATCTGGCACAAAGTAGATTTGATCCATGCCTGTCGAAGGCCCTAATGGGAGCTTACTCCATGGCAGTGAGTGTGATTTCTATCTCTTATAGAACCATAGATTTGCAACAGAAAATCTCTGAAAGGGTCATTTAGTGCAACCCTCTCTCATATTCCAGAAAAGGGAACTGACACCTAGGAAGGATACGTTCACCAACCTCACACTCAGTGCATTTCTCCCAATACATAGTTCAGAGCTAAACACACTCAATTATTCTCTTTAATTGATTTTGTGTAGCTCTGAAATACCAATCCCAGCATTAGTCCTCCAGCCCCAGGTCTCTCTGGTCCTGGGCATGTTTGGTTTAGCCTATGATCCAGGACCATCTCTGAGAGTCCTGCCCCACAGACTGTTGTGCATTCCATTGATTTAAGGCTTCTAGAAACCACTGAGGCTCTATTTCCTCTAGCAGATCATATTTCCTCACATTCTTTGGGGACCTGCATCCTCCTGGGGCTAGCCTAGGGGTAGCAATAGGTAGGAGAGATGATGCAACAAACAGGAAATGGGAATCGGGAGGAGTCACAGGACCAAAGGGATGGACTAGGGTCTCTTAGCCAGCTGGCAAACAGTTGTTTAGTAAGTGGGGAACATATTGGGTCCACACATTGATGTCATTGGGTAAGCAAGGTAGGCTCAACAAATAGGAAATAGGGAAGCTCTCCATGTACGGAGTTGTGTCCTTGAGGTTGGGAGTCTTAGCTTAGAAAGCTGATATTCATCAATTTAGTATGTTAGAGACACATTGATTTAGCAAGAGGGTACATCTTAGTTTAGTACATTAGTTCCTGTTAGCTTAAAAGGTTAGCTATATACCACTACTAGGTTTATATCTTAAAGAGATTAAAAAAGGGAGAAAAAGGTCAATTAATACATACATATTTATAACAGCTCTTTTTGTGGAGAAGGGAATTATAAATGGAAGGGATATCCATCAATTGGATAATGATTGATCAAGTTGTGGCATAAGATTTTAATGGAATTCTAGTATTCTGTAAGAAATGATGAGCAGTATAACTTCAGAAAAGCCTGGCAAGACTTATATGACTAGATGCAAAAAATGAAGTGAGTAGAACTGGAAAAACATTGTATACTGTAACAGCAACATTGTATGATGATCAACTATGACTAACTTGTTATCCTCAGTTAATAATATAATCCAAGGATTGATGAGGAAAGAATCTATCTACCTCCAAAGAAAGAATGTGATTTTTCAATTCCATTATTTTTTTAGTTTTCTTTGGGGGGAGGAATGTATCTTTTCACAAGATATCTAATATGGAACTCTGTTTTGTGTAACTGCTTATGTATAACCTGTATTAAATTGCTCTCTGTCTCATGATAATAATCATTTTTACAATTAATTAGGAAAAATAAAATATTATTGAACAAAAATATTAGGTATGTATTATTTTGGCAAGTTGGTAGTCATTAGTTTAGCAATTGGGTAAATATTATTTTATCAAATTAGGCACAAACTAATTTAAGAAGTCAAAGCTAGGGGCAGCTAGGTGGCTCAGTGAATGAAGCACCAGTCCTGGAGTCAGGAGGACCTGAATTCAAATCCAGTCTCAGATACTTAATAATTACCTAGCTGTGAGACCTTGGGCAAGTCACTTAACTCCATTGCCTTGAAAAAACCAAAAGAAAGACAACATCAAGCCAAATTGGGACCATACTAGTTTAGTAAGGTAGACATAAAGTAGCTTAGCAGGTTAGCAGTTTGTTAGTCTATCAAGCCAGGAGCATATTAACTTGCCCACTTTATGCACATTAGCTTAGTTAAACAAACTGGTATCTGGTTAAGCAAACCGATGGTCTGTATTTAGCTGTTTGGGAGTATATTAGTAAAGTTGGGCACCTGTTTGCTATGGATAAATTGCACCAAAGTTGTTGACAATTAGCTTAGCAAGTCAGGTGAAGAATTGCTTGGGGACAAAGTGCCTTATTGCAAAGAAACTAGATAAGCTGGAGTGGGATGGGGAAGTAGATTGAAGCAGTTGCGGTGTGTGAACCAAGGCTCGGTGGTCACAGAGCACAAAGAATCGGTCACTTGTGAAGGGTTTTGTCCAATCCTGGAAGGCAGGAGGGTAGGTAGAGCTCAGAGACATTAATGGAGGTGGATCGACGCAGGGCAAAAGGGAGTTTGGGACCAAAGAGACCCCATCCTTGCAAAACCTAATCCAGATACACTCACTGGCCTTCCTTCTTTCTGGATTTCCTGACTTCCTTCCTCTTTTTTCTTTTGGTTTTTGCAAGGAAATGGGATTAAGTGACTTGCCCAAGGTCACACGGTTAAGCAAATATTAAGTGTCTGAGGGCAGATTTGAACTGAGGTCCTCTGGACTTTAAGGCCAGTGCTCTATCCACTGCACCACCCAGCTACCCCCTGACTCCTTTCCTTAAGGCCTCAGAGAAGATTCCATCTTCCGAAATAACCCTTTCCAAATCCCTTTTGTTTATGTCTCCATTTGTTTGTTGTCTCTGCTATAGTCCTACCAGACTGTAAAATTCTCGTAAACAAAGGATTTTTTTTTTTTTTTTGCCTTTCAGGGCCTTAATACAACAGTCAACGTTTGTTAATTTGACATGACTCTGGAGCTGTATTTGTGGCTTTCATGCCCAGGGAAATGGAGAAAAGACAGCATTAAGACAGCATTATGGTCTACTACATCCTCCTGGGGCAGGCTCTCACCTTCACCACCTTCAGCAGCATGGTATCTTGATCCTTGAAGCAATAGTCATGAAGGAATCTCTGGATCTTCTGGAAGGCATCATGGATCTCCTTTTTGCACTCCTTGTTAGGGAGGAGTTCATGAGCGATAAAAGAATCCAACTTCTTTGCAGGAGTATCAAACAGGCTCGAAGTTAGCTCCATCTGTGCTTAGGGATGGGAATGGCTACAGATAAATAGTCCTGCTCAACCCTTGCTCTCCTCCTTAAGGTGGCCCTGTTTCTTCTTACTTTGCCTTGATGGGAAAAGGTTTGGAAAAGTGGGGAGCTTTTATGGGATCGGGTTAACAGCTGGGGCTTCTCTTCTTAGAATCAAAGATTAAAGGAAAGGGTGTCTGATAAGTCAGAGACCCTGGCAGGATCTCTTCTGGACTACCTTAGGGGGTTGGGCTTTTACTGGCCACCAAACATATCAGTTTCAATTCTCTGCTTTCTGAGTTTCCTTTTTATGACGTTTGGAAACAAGTTATTTGAAGTTTGACTCTCTTCTTCCTAGGTTGGCTGCTATTCAGTTCTTTAGCAAGAGATAAAGGTTTTTTCCCTTTGGAAATGTCCTTGGTGCTCCAGTGTCTTCCGGCCCTTTCTCTGGGCTGAATTCCACACTTCAGGCTCCTATGATTTCCATTTTACAGTTGAGATTGAAGCAGACAGAAGTTAAGTGCCTTGCCAGGGGTCGAATATCTTTGTATTTATCCAACCTCCCTCTCCTTCCATAGCTCTCTCCCTCTCTTGTCCCAATTTCCTCTCCTCCTTCCCATATGAAGGAATAATGTGTTGCTTGTATGCTGCATTGACCTCTGGTATGGGTTGAGCAGGGCAACTAGTGGGTACAGTGGTCTTGGAATTAGAAAGACTCACCTTCATGAGTTCAAATCCAGTCTCAGACATTCCTGTGTGATCCCATTAAGTCATGTTAACTGTGTTTGCCTCAGTTTCCTCATCTATATAATGAGCTGGAGAAGGAATTGGCAAATCACTCCAGGATCTTTGCCAAGAAGAGCACAAATGGGGTCATGGAGAGTCAGACACAGAAGAATGACTCAACAACAATAAATGGGTTGAGTAACCAGCAGTCCATAGAATCAAGAAATGAGGGGAAGACTCTTTACTCCAAGGAAGTCTGTTGCAATGGTTTGACCTTTTATAAGCAGTGAGCAATTCCTACAGGCCAAACAATCAATAAGCATTATTAAGCCCCTACTCTGTGACATGAGCTGTATTTTTTGCCTCTTTTTTTTTTTTGGTGAAACCATCAGGGTTAAGTGACTTGCCCAGGGTCATACACTTTGGGTGTTTTCATTGTCTTAATTTCAGGAAATGGGGTTAAGTGGCTTGCCCAAGGTCACACAACCAGAAAATTATTAAGTATCTGAGGTTGGATTTGAACTCAGGTGCTCCTGACTCCAGGGCCGGTGTTCTATCTACTGCACCACCTAGCCGCCAGGGTCACACAGTTAGTAAGAGTGAAGAATCTGAAGCCAGATTTGATCTCAGATGGTACCTGAACCAAGTTGTGAAGGGAGCCAACTATTTCTTCTAAGACAGAAATTTAAATATTTGGCTCTCAAAGTGATCTGCACCAGATAAAATGACATTGGGGAATATTTAACAAATAAGTTAAAATATACCACCTCTCCGAAAGTGTTGATGTATGATTTTCTGAATCAACATGAAATCCACAAAGATCCTTAGGGAAGGCTTAGTGCCTGCCTTTCTATTTGAGTTTGACATCACTGATCTAAGAATGGATGGGAAGGAGTTCTCTTTGGAAATGTTCTTGGCAGCCTCTGCATGGGGGTATGACTAGGGCAGACCCAGGACGAGGGGAGTGTTACGGATCAGGGATTTTGAGAAGGCCAGTTTGGAAGAGAGAATGTGAGAAGAGGAGGAATGGGTAATAATGATGAAAGACAGATCAGATTCTACTACACAACTCTGCCCAGGGGTGCCTCTTAAAAATAATAAAAAACCCCTTTAATTTATTATTTAAAGCAAGTACTAGCATTGGGATTAACAAACTGGTCACAGGGATGCAGTTGGAGAGTTTTGGACTAGAGACATGAATTGAGGCAGTTAGGACTCACCAAACTCACCCCACAAAATGCAAAAGTATTTTTTCCATTGCTGCCAGATGGAGACTGGTACTTTGGGCAAGTGACTTGATGGCAATGTTAACTGCTAAACTTCTCTAGAATCTTGGTGGAATGACCTCCATATGATGGAAATGGTGTAATAAGAACTTTTGACAATTTGTGTTTATTACAGGCTCACCCTGGCTTATTCCACACCTCACCCTGTAGAACTGGTGAGTTCCTGGCAGCCATGGACTTCTACAATGCACTTTCCTTTTCTTCCCCCCCTCCTTTTTTTTGGGAGGGGAGGCAATGGGGTTCTAGGGTCACAACTAGTGTCTGAGATCAGATTTAAACTCAGGTTCTCTTAACTCCAGGAGTGATGCCCACTTAGCTGTCTTAATGTACTTTCCCTTCTTCCCTCCCTCCTTCTTCCCCTCCCTTTATTTTGCAAGACTTGCCCAAGGTTACACAACTAAGTGTCTGATGCTAGATTTGAACTCAGATCCTCCTTATTCCAGACCTGGTGCTCTATCTGCTGTGCCACCTAACTGCCCCTTTCCTCCTTCCTTCCTTCCTTCCTTCCTTCCTTCCTTCCTTCCTTCCTTCCTTCCTTCCTTCCTTCCTTCCTTCCTTCCTTCCTTCCTTCCTTCTCCCCTTCCTTCTTTCCTTCTAACAAACAGGATTAAGTGACTTGCCCAGGGTCATACACCTCGGAAATTTGTTATTTAATTTTTTAATGAGTCTTTTAAATTTAATGAGTCTTTCTGACTCCAGACTTTGCAACCTCTCCACTGCAGTGTCACCTAGCTGCCCCAACTTTCAACAGGCTGTCTTTGTTTTTATGACTTTGCTTACCTTGACTTATGAGGGCCAGCTTTGCCATGTTTTAGAATTGCCTTTTGTCCTCATATCCCCTTTCTGTTCCAGATAAGAGCCCTACCCCAAGGCAAATGCTATTTACCTTGCATTGAATGGGAAAGTCTATAATTCTGATCCATGATTGAATGATTGATAAATTTATATATTAGCCTGGAACCCAATAGGACAACTGCAAAACCATTCCCACCCCCTTTTGTTCCTCTCTGACTAGATTCACTTATTTTATTTTATTTTATTTTTGCAAGGCAATGGGGTTAAGTGACTTGCCCAAGGCCACACAGCTAGGTGGTTATTAAATGTCTGAGGCTGGATTTGAACTCCAAGGCAGGTGCTCTATCCACTACGCCACCTAGCTGCACTCCCCATCTACTTTTTCTCTATTTCTCTCTTCTCTTTTCCCTCCTTTCCTTTCTCTGGGGTGAACTATATTTCTTTATCCAGCTGTGCATTCTTCCCTCAGAGATGGAGCCATGACCTTTTAGCTAAAATCTACTTAATTCTCAGGCTTTCCAGGGAAAATTTAGAGAGGTGAATGCATGTTCATTACTCATGGCTTTACTTCTTGAGTCCCGCCCCCCCCATTCATGTTCTTCTCATTTACACAGTCATAAAGTCATAATTGACTTTTTAAATAATGTATTTTTATTGATATTTTTCTTTTAAAAATATCATTAGAATTTCTCTTAGTATCCCTCCCATCTAATCATTCCCCCTCCCCCCAGCTATCCTATGTAAAAAAATGTAATAATGATTGGACACATGCCTGGATCACCTGATATGTCACCCTGTGGGAAAGACTAGTTCTCTTGCACCACATGGTTTAGATATTTCCCAATTTGTGGTCACCTGTTTTGTTTCTAATTCTTTGCTCTGACAAAATACTATTGACTTTTTTTTTGCAAGGCAATGGGGTTAAGTGACTTGCCCAAGGTTACACAACTAAGTATTAGGTGTCTGAGACAGGATTTGAACTCAGGTCCTCCTGCCTCTAGGGCACCATCCACTTCACCACCTAGCTGCCCCTATTGATTCTTTTCAAAAGATTAAATTTTATTTTTTCAATCAGCAAAAATCCAGCTCTTCTCCATCCCAACCTCCAATGAGAAAATTAGAAAAACATACTCCAATTACAAACATAGAGGCAACTATATGGCTTAGTGGATAGAGTGCTGGGCCTGGAGTCAGGAAGACTCATTCTCATGCATACAAATCCAACCTCAGATCTTTACTGATTGTGTGACCTTGGGCAAGTCACTTCACCCTGTTGGCCTTAGTTTTCTCAGTTGTAAAGTGGACTGGAGAAGGAAATGGCAAACTATTGCAGTAGCTTGTCAAGAAAACTCCAAATAGGGTCACAAAATTTCCTCATTGAATATGTAAAAAAAAATCTTATTCTACACTCACCTCTCTGCAGGAGGTGAGTGGCATTAGTCCTCTGGGATTATGGTTGATTAGTATTTTGATCAGAGCTGCAAAGTTTTTCTAAGTTATTTGTCTTTACAACATTGCTGTCATGATTTAAATTGTTCTGCTCCTTCTGCTTACCTCATTCTATATTAGTTCATTTAAGTCTTCCTAGGTTTCTCTCTAAGAAAGGCAACCAGGCTCAGGGACCAGTATTTCCAGGAAGCCCTGCAACAGTTCCTGTTCTTAGCTTTGGCAATAGCTCCAGGTAGACTTCTCCCTGGCATTGCCCCCACCTTTCTCTTTAAATAATTCTACCTTATTTTAATTTTTCTTGATTATTTTGAATTCTCATTTCCCTTTTCAGCCTTGAGAAGGTAAGAAATATGATTACAGTTATCCATGTGAAGTCATGCAAAATATATTTCCATATTAGTCATTTTGCAAAAAAGCAAGAAAAATAAAATTAAAAACAGGATGCTTCAATATGCACTCAGAATTAAACAGAGATGAATAGTGTTTTTCATCATGAGTCCTTTGACATTTTTTGGCTTATTGTATTGTCCAGAGTAGCTAAATATTTTAAAGCTGATCATTCTTATAGTATTAGTTATTGTATATAATGATCTCCTGGTTCTATTCACTTAACTTTTCATTAGTTCATATAAATCTCCCCAGGTTTTTAAAAACTATTCTGCTCATCATTTCTTATAGCCCTATAGTATTCCATCACAACCACAACCTAGGGGTGGCTAGGTGGCACAATAGATAAAGTACCAGCCCTGGAGTCAGGAGTACCTGGGTTCAAATCTGATCTCAGACACTTAATAATTACCTATCTGTGTGGCCTTGGGCAAGCCACTTAACTCCATTTGCCTTGCAAAAACCTAACCCCCCCCCCCAAAAAACCAAACAAACCAACCAAAAAACTGACAACCTGCTCAAGCATTCCCCAACTGATGGATGTCCCTTTAATGTCCAATTCGTGGCCACCACAAAAAAAGTTGTTTTATATAGTTTTTGGACCCATAGTTCCTTTTCCTTTTCATTTGATCTCGTTGATCCCCGCTCTGTATAACTCTACAACTGTACAGTAGTGGTATTGCTGGTTCAGAGAGAATACACATTTTGACAGTCTTTTGGACATAATTCCAAATTGACCCTTCTTTTTAAACTGATTCTCAACTTTAGCATTCACCAGTCTTATATTCGCAAGCTTGTAAATGCTCCAAATTCTTGGGTCTGATCTCGAGTCCAAAGATTTGGAGAAGATGAAAGAGGCAAGGCTCAGTTTTCCCTTTCTTGAGGTCAAATGCAAAGCTAGGGAAGGTCCATATGTCCATATGGATTTTCTTTCTTTCTTTTTTTCTTTTAAGTTTTTGCAAGGCAATGGGGTTAAGTGGCTTGCCAAGGCCATACAGCTAGGTAATTATTAAGTGTCTGAGGCAGAATTTGAACTCATGTACTCCTGAATCCAGGGCTGGTGCTCTATCCACTGCGCCACCTAGCGGCCCTCCATATGGATTTTCAATGTTTTTTTCCTATGCCATTTTAAGATGCTCTCTTATCATATTTATAATTCTTTGAGTTTTATTTCTTGATCTTCCTGTTTGGAAACTCTAAAGCACACCAGCCCTTTCTAGGACAGATTCTCAATGTTGTGTTTGGTAATTTGATAATTTTTTTCTGATTCCATTATGATTTCATATTGTTGAATTGCTAGATTTGATTTTCTGTCCTCTTTTTTTTTTTGCAAGGCAAATGGGGTTAAGTGGCTTGCCCAAGGCCACACAGCTAGGTAATTATGAAGTGTCTGAGGTCAGATTTGAACCCAGGTACTCCTGACTCCAAGGCCAGTGCTTTATCCACTAGGCCACCTAGGCGCCCCGTCTTTTTTTTTTTTTTTTTTTTTTAGTAAGGTTTCTTAGTAAGGTTTATCACTTTTGTTAGTTTTTTCAAAGAACCAGTTTAGTTCCCCCCTGGTTTCCTATTTATTACTCCTCTAGGATTTAGTCACCTCTTTTATGCTATTTTTAGGTTTATTTGTTGGTCTTCTAATTTTTAAAATGCACATTCAATTCATTAATCCTCTCTCTTTTTTTTAATTTTGCTATTGTATTTTTTAGTGATACTTTTCTCCTTAAAGACTTTTTTAACTGCATCCCAGAATTTTTGTTCACTGTTTCATCATTCTCATTTTTCTTTCACATAATTATTATTTCTGTGATTTTTTTTTAATTTGATCTAATCATTTTTGAGGATTTTATTGTTAAATTTCCATTTAGGTCTGTGTTTTGTTTGTGTCCTACAAACTGATTAACATTTTTATTGTTAATAAACATTATCTGTGGAGAACATACTTAATATTTTTGACTTTTTATATTTATATGAAATTTCTCTGTGCCTTACAAGAGATCAATTTTTATAAATGTTCCATGTTATTCTAAGAATTCTTTCACAGTCCTCTGTCATAATTCTTTTAGCCCTAGATTCTCCAACCATTTGTTCAGTCTTATATTCCTTTTGTTTATTTTCCATTAGAATTGTCCAAAACTTTGAGGACATTAGTCTCCTGTTATTATTGTATTAGTCCATGTCTTCTTGTAATTCATTTTATTGTTCCTTTATGAATTTCAATGCTAACTAATTTGGAGCAAATCAATTTATTATTGAACTTGTCTTGTGGTCTACAGTTCCTTTCAGAATAATAAAATTACCTTACTTAATCTCTTTTTTACGTTGCAAATTTTTGTTTGTGCTTTGTCTGATAGCACAGTCACAACTCCTCAGTTTTTTGAATTTACCTGATACAAAGTAAATTTTGTTCTAAGTCTTTTATTCTTATTCTCTGTATGTCTTTGCTTTTTAGATTCTCATAAGCAACATAACATGAAGTTTTCTAGTTTCTGTCATCTATTTTTCAGGTTTTTGAGTTGTTTCATACATTTAAATTAAAGTTATGAGAGTTTGTTTATATTTTCCTCCATTTGTCTCTAGTAGTGTTTTCCTCCCTGAATTTTAAAAATTTTTTATTTTTAAAAATTTCTTTGTCACTTTAAAGATCCATTTTTCTCTTTAATTATTTTTGTTTTATCTACTTGAAAGCAGTTTTATTCTCACAGGCTCTCTTCCCCACATTCTCCCTCCAATTAATTTTTTTTAAGGTTTTTGCAAGGCAATGGGGTTAAGTGACTTGCCCAAGGCCACATAGCTAGGTAATTATTAAGTATCTGAGGCTGGATTTGAACTCAGGTCCTTCTGATTCCAGGGCCAGTGCTCTATTCACTGCGTCACCTAGATGCCCCCTCTTCCCCACATTCTCAAGCCTCGATTCTCCCTCTTGTTTTTTCTTTCCCTAGGTTTGAAGTTTTGCTAAACTTAATTTTCTTTTCTTTATTCTAGATAGATAATTCTTCCCATCATTCCTCTTCTCAGGCAAGTAGAATCACCTTTGTTCTTCCTTTTCAACTTATTTTGTTAGTTTTTAAATTTAATTTTCTAAGTTTTTTAATTTGTTTCTTTTTTTAAAACAACACATTGTAAGTTCAAATTAAGATCCATTTTCTCTTTCTTCCCCTTCCTTTGTGTTCTTTTAGAGAGAAATCTCTCACTGGTCTCTCTGCTGTTATTTTGTGAAGGAGACAGCTGCCATTATTTTTACTGCTTGCCCCAAATCCTAATTTGTAAAGAATTAAAAAAAAATTATTTACTGAAGGCAATGGGGTTAAGTGAGTTGCCCAAGGACACAGAGCTAGGTAATTATGAAGTGTCTGAGGCTGGACTTGAGGTCCTCCTGATTCCAAGGCTGGTGCTCTACCCACTGTGCCACCTAGAGGCCCCCATATTTGGTAAAGAATTTTGAGAGAATCAAGAGATGTCTGGTTCTCTATTTAGCTGGTCAGTGTGATGACTCTTCAGAATTACAAAGTTGGAAGGGGTTAGCAATAATCTTATCCAATCAAAATTCAAGCAAGAATTCCCTCTATAATCTTGCCAATAAATGATCATCAAGTTTTTGCCTGAGACCCTCCACTGAAAACCCTCCTGAAGCTTTCCATTTCAATCTTGGACAACCTTTAGGATGGTTTTCCTTTTATCTGGCTTAATCTGCTTTGTTACCAAAGTCCATTCATTTGTTCTAAGTTCTACCCTCTGGAACCAAGCTGAGAATATAGGCCAGCAGGTTTGGAAAACTAAAATCCCTCATTACTGCTATATCAGACTTTTGATATGGGTTCTCCCAACTTCTCAGTAGTCTGTGGTATACTTTATTTTTTCTAATTTATTTTATTTTATTTTTCCAATAACATGCAAAGGTAGTTTTCAACATTTGTTCTTTTGCAAACTTTTGAGTTCCACCATTTTCTACTCTCCTCCCTTCCCTGCCCTCTCCCTCTCCCCATGACAGTGAACAATCTGTTACAGATTGTACATGTACTATAATATTTAACATATTTCCATATTAGTATTACTGTGAAAGTGGAATTAGAATTAAGATGGAAAAACATGAGAAAGAAAGAAAAAAACACATCATCAATTTCAAAAAGTAATATTCTGGGAGGGCGCTAGGTGGCGCACTGAGTTCAAATTTAGCTTCAGACACTTGCTACTAACTCTGTGACCTTGGGCAAGTCACAACTCCATTGCCTCACAAAAACCAAAACAACAGCAACAAAATAATTCTCTACAATAAGACTATTTTTTTTCTCTCTGAATGCGAATGACATGTTTCCATAACAGGTCTCTCAGGATTGTCCTTGATCACTAAGCTACTAAGGGAAGCTATGCCCGTCATAATTGATAGAAGATCAATGTTGTTATTAATGCGTACAATGTTCTCCTAGTTCTGCTCCCTTCATTCAATATCAGTTTTTTTAAAAGAAAGAGTTTATTTATTTTGAGTTTTACAATTTTCTCCCCATTCTTGCTTCCCTTCTCCACCCCCCCACAGAAGGCATTCTGTTAGTCTTTACATTGGTTTTGTTATACATTGATCTCAGCTGAATGTGATGAGAGAAATCATATCCTTAAGGAAGAAAAATAAAGTATAGATAGTAAAATTACATAATAATGTAATGCTTCCCCTCCCCCTCCAATTTGACGGTAATAGTCTTTGGTCTTTGTTCAAAGTCCATAATTCTTTCTCTGGACACAAAAGGTATTCTCTATTGCAGATAGACCAAGATTGTTCTTGGTTGTTATACTGAAGGGATGAGCCAGTCCATCAGGGTTGATCATCACCCCCACAACATCAGTTCTTTTTCCAAGCTTTCTAAATTCCTGCCACTCGTGATTTTTTTTTTAGGTTTTTGCAAGGCAAATTGGGTTAAGTGACTTGCCCAAGGCCACACAGCTAGGTAATTATTAAGTGTCTGAGACCAGATTTGAACCCAGGTACTCCTGACTCCAGGGCCGGTGCTTTATCCACTGTGCCACCTAGCCACCCCCACTCATTATTTCTTACAGAACACTAGTATTCCATAACATTCATATAACATAAGTTGTTCAGTCATTCCCCAATTGATGGGCATCTCCTCAATTTTCAATTCTCTGCCATTATAAAAAGAACTGCTATGAATATTTTTGAACATGTGAATCTTTATGATCTCTTTGGGATATCGACATAGTGGTGTGATTGATGGATGAAAGGGAATATATAGTTCCAAATTTTGCATTGGATTGGTGGAAGGAGAGATTTTAGAGAATTTTAATTGTTGATTATTCTCTACTTGGAGGCTAATCTATGGATCTGGAGAAATTGACTCTATAGGAGTAAAAGGAGCCTTATATCAGTCTTCCATTCCCATATGGGTGACACTCAGTCAGTCAATCAGCAATCATATATTAATGTCTATTATGTACTAGACTCTGGGAACACAAATACAAGGAATGGGAAAAAAAATGAGTCCTGAGACTTTAATATTCTAATGGGGGAGACAACAAAGATGTATCAGTTTAAATAAATATAAAGAGAATAGGATAGGGATAGGGACCAGATTGGTGATTTTTGTAGTATAGAGAAAAGTTAATCTATTAATATAGCTCAGCACCAATTCTACAACTTATATTCTTAAAGTATTTCAAGTATTTCAGTGATGAAATGACTTGTCCATGGTCACACAAACAATTGATAGGAGAAGGTTCCAATTCACCTCTCTGAGTTCATTGAATGGCCAGAGGAGAAAAGGAAGGGGACAGAAAGAGGTGACATGGGCATACCTGAGCTTTAGGATGACCACTTGGACTGCTGAGTTGGGGATGGACTGGAGTGTGGAGAGATTTGAGACAGGGAAAGCTCATATCACTTGGATTAGCAGGGAGTCACTAACCATATTACCCTTCCAGTGAGATGGAGGACATCTAGGCTTTGCTCTCTGATGCTGCAGCATCCTTCAGACCTCTAGGTACTGCCATCTGATTTACTGTGGGTCTTGACATCCATCCTTTTGATTCACTTTTCATACTTTTAGGAATTTTTATCTATCTATCTATCATCTATCTATCTATCTATCTATCTATCTATCTATCTATCTATCTATCTATCTATCTATCTATCCTATCTAGTTTTTGTAAGGCAATGGGGTTAAGTGGCTTGCTCAAGGCCACACAGCTAGGTCATTATTAAAGTTTCTGAAGTCATATTTGAACTCAGGTCCTCCTGTCTCCAGGGCCAGTGCTCTATCCACTGCGCCACCTAGCTGCCCCAATTTCTATTAGTTTTGCAATTTAATTCTTTTATTTGTGTTGTTTCCCTGGATTAGTGTAAGATCTGGGAATGGAGGGACTATGGTTAATTTTGTATTTGTAGCCTCAGTGCTCAAATATTTAATAAATTCATTCACTTACATGACCCTTTATAATCTTCTCCAGGAATTTGTTATGGACTGAAGTATGTGTAAACCAAGCTACATATGGCTCTTGGGGTTACAATGAGATGCCCTTATCTCCATTTGTCCTGATTCATATCTGACCATTTTACCCATATAGCTCTGGAAGGAAAATGAAACTGGTGGCTTAGCATAGCACATCCTCACTTAAATCAAATTCACTTGCTTGTCAGCATCAGTTCCCTGATGTCATGGTCTTCTTCAAAAATGAAGGACAAACATCAGCATATGGCCCTATGGATCACAGATCTTTCACACAGAAGGCTATCTGTTCCCCATGACACACAGGGAGCTCGAGACATCAACAAAAAGATAAGTTTGAAATGAGGCAAGTTTTATTGATTTGTAGAGCAAACAATGGGCTGGGATGATTCAAAAGACAGAGAATAGCATCTCCATGAGGAATTCCTTTCTCCTGTAAGATTGGGGTAGAAAAGGATGACTAAGAGCAGGAGGAGAAGGTTTTAAAGGACTTCCTAGAGAGAAGGCCTTAAAGGGAAGGCCCAGGCCTACTGTTCTTGACTTTTTTTTCTCTTAATTCTGGGCCAGGTCTAAGTTAACCATTTTAGGACTTTCAGACTTGAGGATTAAAATGCAATGAAAAAGATTTATGAAGTGCAAAATGGAATGAAAAACTCCATTTAAGAAGAGGGGGGGGGAAGATACCAGGCCAAAATTAAACACTCCCCCCTTCCCATCCTCCTCCAGAATGATCACATCAGCTAAGCAGACACATCCTGGAGGGTACTGAGAACCCAGGTGTAGCTACTGACACAAATTCTCATTTAGTTGAGTAGTTTTACACTTTTGAGTGGCAATGTCATCATACAGTCTCCCTAACCTTTTAAAGAATTATCTCTAGTTAACTCTCAGGGGAGCTACTCTCTGGTATGTCCTATTTCTGATGCAGAAGGGGAGTGAAAGGGTGGGGTGCGGGGGGGGGGGGGTCCAGCCTCCGCAGGGTCCTTAAAACCTGACAGGAGGGATAGAGTCGGCGAAATGAGTTGAGTCAACAAGTGGGTAAAGGCAGGAGCAGGTTGATGGACTGCCAGCTGCTTGGATTTATTTTTATAGTTTCAGAATCATGTATGTTTCAAGCAAGCTGAGATCATTTCCTTGGTTACAAGAGCGTACAATTTTCATCATCAATCATATAGTTCATATGGTTACAAGTTTTAATCATGTGATTACAAGTTGAAGTAATAATCATATAGTTAATTGATTTCTTATCCCTACTCGGACCACGATGACCTTAACCTGTCTGTTACCATATTTATTACTACATTGTATGATTGCTAATTCATTTAAAGTTATTAATTAAGCAATTCTTTTAATGGAAAGTTTTTTATATTTTTTTGTGTAGGTAATGTTTTTCCATACACTTCCTTAACAGTCTGTAGTGAGGGTCTTTATGCTTGTCCACCCATCCGTTAACTCTTACAATAACCGATTTTTCTTTCTGGCCTTGTTAGTAGAAGCCACAGTTCCTGTGACTTTTTTTATTCTTTCCCATGAAACTAAGGCTGCTGGAGTTCACATATCGGTCACCTGTACTATTTTCTCACCATCTTTTTCATATATTCCTGTGTATGGTAAGGGGGGCAAAACTATTCATTTCCCTGGCATTCTATCTGACCCATCTTGTATCTGTTTTCCCTGTATATATTCTGGCATCTCCTTGGAATTCCCAGTGCTGGGTTTTCCAGAGATTTCATAATGTTGAAGCCTTTTGTATGCCTCAGGGAGAGGCAGTCCTGTTAGATTTGGACAGAGTTTACAATCTGTTTTATTCAAGGAATTTTTCTGAAATCCTTCCTTTATAGTCATTCCACTATTAGGGTGAGTACATATTGCAATCAATAATAAACCTATAAATATGGGTATGCATGAAATCCCTATATATATATATATATATATTGAAGAAGGAAATGCTGTCCCATCAGGCAGTGTGACTGCCTTGAGTCTTCTTGCTGCGACTGTGTCAAACAGCTTAGAGACCCTGGCTCCCAACAATGGGGCAGGAGAAGAGGAGGCAAAGGGGGACAAGAGGAGGAGGGGAAGAAGCAGGTCGAGGGAGGAAGTGAGCAGAGGAATAGGGCAATGGGGAGGGGGAGTTAAGACTCAGTAGTAGGACTATGGCAATGGCCCCATCTTTCCCTTCAACATCTTCTTTTCCTTCTTGGTCTTCAACTTCTTTTTCTGCTTCCTGGTTATCAACTCCAGCTCCAGAGTGTCACCATTTTTAATGTCAAAGTATCTGAGTCTCTTTTTATCCCAAAGGAATTGACCTTTGAATCTCAGGACCTGATCCATCACGCGGGACCCTTCCTGCTTTCTAATCTTCTGTTTTACACTCAGGATATTATCATTTCTTTGCAGGAGATAGCTTCGGCAGAAGTTATCCGGAAATCTCACATGAATTCTGCATTTGGTAGAAGTGGCTACCAACACTTGGATTTTTATTGGGTGGAAGACCTTATATTCTGCCAGGGTGCTGTCTCCCATTAATACCTTGGTCTTTCTCTTGGCTTCCTGGAAGGAGAGTTGCTGATCAGTTATGGGGATATTTTTAACCCTTTCAATCTCCTTTTTTATATTTTGAATGGGATCATAGGGATTCACAGAGTATTCCAACTCCCATAAAGAAGAACATTTTAGAGTCACACATATATTTCTTGCTCCCTGATGAAAAGATGCATACATACATATACATACATACATACATACATACATACATACAGAGAGAGAGAGAGAGAGAGAGAGAGAGAGAGGAGAGTTAGTGAATAATTTGGTTGTTCGTGGATCTCTATGCTCTAGGTCACAAGAACCCCTTCCCCCCATCCTGGAAGTGCACTTGAGTATTCTTTGTCACCCATTTCTGTGCCCTTGGCTATAGAGACTCTGTAGTTAGAGAAAAATGACCCAGCCAATAGGAAGAGTCAGTCCTGGGAATGGAGATCAACTCATCTAGCCCATACCGCATCCATAGGGAGGCTTTGCTGGACCTAGGGGATCCTACAATTATGTTAGAGGCTATGAGGGGCTAGGAAATAGAAAAAGGTTTCTGCACCCCCCAAATGGAGAGTCATTACCTTTATCTTCCAGCTTGAGATCTGAGAGCAGGGTTGGTTAAGGCAGTTGGAAGCCTCCTTGGCTACCGGTTTCCATCTGGATCCTTTTCCTACATTGTTGGTAGGGTCTGCTGGGTCCAAAATGAAAGGCCTGTATACCGAAAGAGATCGTCACTTTTGTTTAGGATAACTCCTCACCTCTGTTGGAACCATTTGGGTCAGTTTAGAGAATTTTTCCCCTTCTTGCTCAGGATCATTGAATTTAAAATTGGAAAATAATTGTCATAGTCATAGGTCATAGATTTCAAGTGGAAAGACTTTAGAAGTCATCTAAGGTGACATAGGGGTTAGAATGCTAGGTCTGGAATCAGGAAGTTCAAATCCAGCCTCAGACACTTACTAGCTGTGTGACCCTGTACAAGTCACTTCATCTCTATTTGCTTCAATTTCCCCAATTGTAAAATTTGAATAATGATAGCACCTACCTTCCAGAGTTGCTGTGAGGATTAAATGAGATAGTAATTGTAAAGTGTGCAGCACTGTGCCTGGTACATGGTAATTGACATATAAATATTAGTATTATTACATTATTAATAATTAAATATTAACTATTATTATCACCTTCATTATCATCCTCATCACCATCACCATCATCATCACCATCACCACCATCATCATTATCACTATCTATTCAGCCGTGTACTTTGGACCAAGATCAGTGCTGGAGAGGTTGACCTCTAATGAAATGTCGCTTAAGTTTCCTGTTCTCACAATCTTCAGCTCATTAAACTCCAATAACATGGCTCAGCTTTACTTATAAATAAGGCAATGACTCACACCTATGATTTCCCCATAAAGGGGGAATAAAAAAGTATTCAATAATATATAATATCAACAAAATTGAAAATTTATATTCCAAAGAAATGCTAAAGATGCACAAGGAAAACCAAACTTAAAACAGCACCTGGTAATGTGGCTTATAATTATCATTTCAACCTTCCAGAAGATTGTTGAAAGAATGCAACATGGGCTGTTGGACTGTTGATTAGAGAGTTTATATTTCACCTCAACTTTGTACTGTTTAAATAACTCTTTTTTTTTTTAGATTTTTCAAGGCAATGGGGTAAAGTGGCTAGGTAATTATTAAGTGTCTGAAGTCGGATTTGAACCCAGGTACTCCTGACTCGAAGGCCGGTGCTCTATCCACTGCGCCACCTAGCTGCCCCTTAAATAACTCTTTGGCTAAACCTTAGTCACATCTCTAATACTATGATCTGTCCTGGTAGAAAGAGTTTTCTTATGGGAAGTTCTATTCAGAGGAGAAATTATAGATCTGGTCTAACCTAATATATATATATATATATATATATATATATATATATATGTTTGAGAGAATGGGGATATTCTTCTTATTTATGTATATGTTTGTTGTGTCATATGTATTCCAGGCTAAGAGCTATGAAGGGTTAACACAGAAATAGTTATGTGCTTTAACCAGCAAGATGTACTTCAGAGCTTAGATAAGGGAGTAGCTGCATGTCTGAGCTAAGGAGGTATATTCCCAGGCTCAGATAGATAGTGCATTCTGAGATAATTACCTTCTGTACTTTGTTTATCAAATCACTGTTTGGTTCTCAAAACAATCACTTAAGACATACACAAGGTATGCATGTGAAAAAAATGCTTGCTAAAACGCTTATGTAATTGGTTACGTAAATGTAGAGTATAAAAGTATGTATCCTGTGATCAATAAACGAACCAGCTTATGCATCATATTGATGTTGGCACTGAGTTCCCTCCCCCGGACTCAACATATGTTTCTCCTTAGGAGAATGAAAACTCCTTGAGGGAAGATTTATTTTATTTTGTCTTTGTTTTTTTTTTGTGTGTCTAAAACATGCCCAGCAACATAGTAAATATTCAATAAATGCTTGCTTTATTGAATTAATTCAACTAACCAATATGTAATACAACCAGTGAGTACCAAAGTCGGTATTTGAAGATGGAGTTTTTTATCTTTAGAGTTCTCTTCATCAAGTGATGCCTACACTGGCCATGTTGTTATTCTTCATTCATTTCAGTTATATTTTTGTGACTCCATTTGGGATTTTCTTGGCAGGGATACTGGAGTGATTTGCCAGTCCTTTCTCCACTTCATTTTACAGATGAGGAAACCGAGGCAAATAGGGCTAAGTGACTTGCCCAGGGTCATATAGCTAGTAAGGTCTGATGTCAGATTTGAACTCAGGAAGATGAGTCTTCTGGACTCCAGGCCTGCTCCTCTATTCACTGCACCCTTTAGTTGTCCTTGAACCTGAATATCGTTTGCAATGTCATTGCCCAGTCTTCATCTAGTCTCTTGAAGAATTCCATGGATAGATAACTCACTATATCTTGAATCAACACTTGGGGTATGGAGAAGGGGAGGATGTTTTCAGGCCTCTCCAGACCTTATAACCCTGGTTCCTAAGGGGAATAGGGTTTTTATTAAGGTGAGTGATTTGATATAGCTGTCTCATTTTTTTTTTTAGTTTTTTTTTTTTTTGCAAGGCAGTGGGGTTAAGTGGCTTGTCCAAGGCCACACAGCTAGATAATTATTAAATATCTGAGGTCGGATTTGAACTCAGGTCCTCCTGACTCCAGGGCCGGTGCTCTATCCATTGTTCCATCTAGCTGCCCCAATATAGCTGTCTCATACCTTGCCCATCCTAATCCATCTCTCTCTTTTAGCCTCTAAGAACCTTTTACTATCATACCTTTTCTTATGTAGCTTGTTAGAGATAGCCTGGTACATTGGATTAGACATTAGACTTACAGTCAGATACTACTGGGCAAGTTGCTTACTCTCAGTTTCCCTATCCAGAAAATGAAGGGGGCTGACTTGGTTGCCTCTATGGTGCCTTCTAGCTGTAAATCTATGATCTTGTGATTAGCTGACAGGAGAACAGATTTTTGAGATGGGTCCTATTCCAATTCACCATCTCACATTGGCATGTTGTTACATGTGCCATGAGTATTGTGGAGAGGAGAGATAGCAGACATTATCCATCCCAGGATAGTGATAATACTTAGTGCTTTGGAACAAGATTTTATGGAATTCTGAGAGAGAGAGAGAGAGAGAGAGAGAGAGAGAGAGAGAGAGAGAGAGAGAGAGAGAGAGAGAGAAGCAGAAGAAAAGCTGTTTAGTGGTTCTTGTGTGTTTTCTATCAATCAGACCAAGGGGAGAAACAGTTGTGGAAAAATCTAGTGAGAAGGATGTCTTTGCACAACTTCCCCTCATTATATATAACTGGGCAAGTCATGTCTTCATGCTTTCAATCCATGTCCTCTTAGATTATGAAGGACATCCATCATCATCATCCTGTTGTCTGCTAGCTTCTGGGCAGCTGCTGCTCTCCTACCCCTTTTTCTTTTCCTCTAAGACTTTGTGAATTCCTGATGTTGAGGCAGAGGACTGTCTAAATGATCCTCTTGCTAAGAAATGGTGAATGATACCGGTAAAATTACAAAGTAGTTGCTCCTTTTTTTCTCACCTATTAAAGAGAGACTAGCTTAAAATTCTGCTCATCACTAAGGTCAATGATTATAAGGTGCTTTGAATCTCTTTTAATAGATTTAAGGCATGGTGGTGGTCACTTCTAAGGGATACAAGGGAATTTTATTTCTCTCATATAATGGCAGGGACTCCTTACTGCCCAGAATTGCTCTCTCATCAGGATAGGACTGAACTCAGGGGAAAGGTGTGGGGAGCCCATGTACTGAGCAGTGGCAAAGGTAGATGGCTGATCTGGAAAGAATGGGCAACACAATGACAACAGGTGAAAGGGGTAATTGGAAGGGATATTGAATTCTGGCAGAGGAGGGAGAGATTGAAGTAGCCCATTAGACTCTTGTAGGCATCTTGGAAGAACTCAGACAGAATCTTCTAGTTATTATCACCTATTTGAGCATCAAAAGCAATTCTCTAAGTTCTACTCTTTTTTTTTTAAACTTTTTATTTATTTAAGGCAATGGGGTTAAATGACTTGTCCAGGATCACACAGCTAGTCAATTATTAAGTGTCTGAGGTCACATTTGAACTCAGGTCTTCCTGACTCCAAGGTCGGTGCTCTATCCACTGCACCACCAAGCTGCCCCTAAGTTCTTTTCTTTCCCTGATTTCCATTCCATATTCAGATACAAATACTGCAATATACTTGGATTCTCTTATCTGAGAATTGCCCCACACTCTTATTTTGCCACAAATGCAAAATAACCCAAAGTTAGTTACTCAGAACCTCAATTTCCTCATTTGTAAAATTACAGTGAATAGTCACGACACTTTACAGGGTTGTTGTGTGAATCAGATAACTAATCTTTTTATGCAATACCTTATGAGTGAGGCACTATGCCAGACACTTAATAAATACTTTTTCATTTGGTTCCTCACAACAACCCTGGGAAACCAGTGCTATCATTCTCTTCATTATTTTACAATTTAAGAAACTGAGGCAGACAAAAGTTTAATGATTTGCCCAAGGTCACACAGTCAGTAAGTGCCTGAGACTTGATTTGGACTCAGATCTCCTTGACTCCAGCCCTAAAACTCTAACTATTCTATCTCATAATATGTTGTGTTTTTTTCCCCCCATTTTTTTAAAGATTTTTCTTTTGCAAGGCAAATGGAGTTAAGTGACTTGCCCAAGGCCACACAGCTAGGTAATGATTATGTGTCTGAGGTCGGATTTGAACTCAGGTACTCCTGACTCCAGGGCCGGTGCTCTATCCACTGTGCACCTAGCCACCCCTTATGTTAAGTGTTTTTTAAATCTTAAAGTACAACTGACACAGTTGGCAGTTTTTGCCATTTAAAAGTTCAGCCTTAGTCTCCACATCACCCATAGAGAGCAGGGACAAGAAGAGGAGATTTACTAACCTGCTTTCCTTCATGTGCATTTTTACAAAATGTTTAATTGGACCTTTGAGTTTGTAATAGTTAGTCCAGTAGATAAAGATTTTGTTGTAATCTTTCAACAGCTTCATCACAGTCACCAATCCTTTGGCTAGACTGAAGTTTTCTGCTTTTTGGGTTCCTGTCTCCCAAGCATAGATAGTCAGCAGCTCCAGGGAGTATTCTGGGGGCAAATACCGTCTTGGGTATTTTTCCCTCACGTACTGTCAAAAGAGATAGAGACATTTTTGGATCAAGATTTTTTACAGCTGCAGATTGGGAATCCTGCTCAGGACAGTCCAAGGTCTCCTCCATCCTTCTTTTCTCCATATGATTTTAGGAGATTATTAGGTGCTAAAATTATTTCATTTTACAGATGAGGAAAGTGGGAGTAGGAGAAGTCAAATGACTTACACAGGATCACAGAGCTAGGAAATGTCTAATGAAAGATTAGAACTCAAGTCTGATCGACTCAGGTTTAGTATTTTATCCACTCTGTCACCTTGCTGCCTTCTTGAGGTCTTCACTTTGTATCTTCAATGTGGACACAGTATTTAGTGAGTGGCAGACCCTTAATCATGTTTATTGATTATTTTATATAGGACCTATAGCAGATATTCTTCCCTTTTTTGTGTGTCCTGGACTCCATTAGGAGCCTAATGAAGCCTAAGGAAGTTTTCAATACATTAAAAAGGAAGCTAGTTGTATTGAAATGCAATTATAAAATTATTTTTCCTATCCATGCTTACTGATCATCAGAAATCAATCCATAGATCCCCTTTTAAGAACCCCTGCCTTATATTTATTTTGTTTCTACTTAATAGCAAGCACACATTGTAATTTTGGGTATATATTTGGATATATCTCCCATAAGAAGAAGCGTCTTGAGATCATGGACTATTTCATTTTCAAAATCATAATCTTTCCAGCACCCAGGACAGCACCTATTTTAATGGATTGATTTAGCAGTGTTACTTAGTAGTTTTGATATCTGTGTGGACATTTCATAAGACTAAGATTTATGGCTAGAAGGGACCTTGGAGATTATCTAGTCCAACCCTGTTATTTTAGAAATGAGGAACCTAGCTATCTGGAGAAATGAAGTGATTTGCCCAAGGTCTCTTAGGTCATAAATAGCAGAACCAGGATTCAAACTTGGGGGAAAGTACCCGATGCTTTTGCCAGAGGAACACTATAAGGTTTCCAAATGCATCTTTACAGTCACATCCTTCTCTTGATCACAAGCACACTGCTCTTTCCCTTGGTCACATTCATCTTTCTAGACAGTCTCTCCCCAACTTCCTGGAATCAAGGTGAAGCCTCTGGATGCGCTACCCACCTTACCTTTCGATACCAGTGCTTCACTAGCCGAAGAAGGCTCTTCACCTTGGTTGGATGATGTTTCAAAAAATTTCTTTGCAGTTCACTAAAGGATGGGGTGAATTCTCCAGGGTAACTTCTGCTCTTTTTTAGTTTTGCATAGACCTCATGGTGAACAGTAAATTCAGAAGAGAGTGGATTTCTTTCCCCTGAAAGATGGGAGGGAAATTGGGTATGATAATCATCTTAAAGCAAAATCTGGTAAAGAATGATCTGTGCCTCCCTATTGTCTCTAGGGTAAATTACCAAAATTTGCTATTGATAATCCTTTACAACCTGACTCCAATCTATCTTTTCAGCCTTATTAGTCTTATTATTTATTCATTTATAAGAATAATATTGTTTTTAATGCATTTTAATTAGTGTTTTCTGTTTCTGAAATTCCCATAGTATCCCATGCATCTTCCCTTTTCCCTTCCCTTAGAGCCATCCCATATGACAAATAGTATGTGTATTTTCTAGAGGAAAGAAAATCAGCACAACGGATTGATACATTGAGAAAGTCCAAAAATCTGTGCAATCTGTAATGTGTATCACCTGTGGATCTCCCACTTTTTATCAAAGGGTGGGTTAGGGGTGTTTTCTCATATTTTTTTAATTCACTTTATCCACTAGAATACAAGTAATAGTCAAATTGACCTTCTTATTCCTGACACTCAATACTCCATTTCCCATCTCTGCTTTTGCTCCAGGTTGTCCCCTATCTCTTCTCATCTCTACCTCTTAGAAGTCTTCTTTCAAGGTAAACTCACTTGCTGGCTTCCATGGAAAGATTTTTCTGATCCTTCTATAAGTCAATAAGTCAAAAAAAAAATTTGTTCATCACCTACCTAGGTGGCTAGCACTTGTGTCTGAGCACAAAGTTGCCACTGCTTTCTCCTTCCATTTCCCCATAGATGCTTATCTGGTTAAAGATGTTGCATCCTCCAAAGAACATGTAAACTCACTGAGCACGGGGACATTTTTTTTTTCAGTTTGTCTTTGTGTTTGTCCTTATCCCCAAATTTATGGTATTTGCATAATGCTTGTTTTTTGATCAGATTGGATCTTGGAACTCACAGACAATTCACTGTGGTTCAACCCACCAGATATATTGTCAGGTTCCTTCTCCCTGAAAAAAATGAACCTTCCTCAGTGTCAGGGCAAAGGATAAAAAAAGACCAAGAAAGAGAAGTTACAGATGAACTTAAAAAATAGATCTCAGTGGATAACTCTCTCTCTTTTCCTTTTTTTTTTTTTACCAAATCATCCTCCATATGCTTCTCAGAAGGAACTGCATCTCAGACAATTACCCTATCACAGAAGTTCTTGTGTGTGTGTGATGTGTGTGTGTGTGTGTGTGGTGTGTGTGTGTATGTGTGTGTATGTGTGTGGTGTGTGTGTGTGTTTGTGTGTATGTGTAATGGATCTTTTTGGAAGTTTGGGAAGGTATATGAAGCCTTTCTCAGAATATAGTTTTTAAATACATACAAAAATATATATAGGATTGCTGTGTTGAGCTGCTAATTCAATAAACTCCAGTAATTTCCTATTATTTCCAAAATAAAATTTAAAGTCCTCTGGCTTTTAAAGCCCTTCTGAACTTGGGCCCTTTCTATCTTTCTGGTCTTGAATCTTACTTCTTCCCATAAATCCTTTGCTCCAGGGACCTGGCCTCCTGGCTGTTCCTTATATGAGACGCTCTAGCTTCCTTGTCTGATCATTTTCACTGGATGCTCCCTGCCTGGAATTTTCTTTCTTCTTGTCATCTCATCTTGGTTTCATTCTTGGTTATCATTATGCTGGGCTCCCAGTAGGTGCTTAAAAATGTCTGTTGACTTAATTTTTTCTTAAATTGAAATAAAGATGTAATTTTTTTTTTTTTTAGATTTTGCAAGGCAGTGGGGTTAAGTGGCTTGCCCAAGGCCACACAGCTAGGTCATTATGAAGTGTCTGAAGTCAGATTTCAACTCAGGTACTCCTGACTCCAAGGCCGGTGCTCTATCCACTGTGACGCCTAGCTGCCCCAAAGATGTAATTTTTTTGAGAACCCTCTAACACCCCCCATGAAAGTTGTCCAATCTCTTTGAGGACCTCAGGTTAAGAACCCCTCTTAGAAAGACTCCTCTCTCCTGAGGCAATAGTCTGTTCTTACCTAGAGCATTGAAGACTGGTAGCACACTCATATGGATTTGTTCAGCTCCCCTCTCTGACTGGACATCGAAATTCAAGGATCGAGGGGGTCCCTTGGTGGAGTTTTGTTCTGAGATATTGGTTATGCCATGGGCTTTGCTTTCTTGGCAATTCTCAAGTTTCTCCTTCATGAATTCAATGATATCACCTCTAAATTTATATTGGTCTTTGTAGCTGGAGAAACAACTCAGGAAAAGGAGCATGTCCATATCAGAAGTGTGTTTTAGGTCTGTACCCTTGGAGAAGGAGCCTCCCTGCCAAAGACAGATCAAGATTATCATCTGAGGTGTGATTGATATCAAGTTTCCTTTGTTACCAAAATGAAATTCTTTAACTTTCTAAGATTTGCCAAGCTGGAGCACTTATGATTCATAGCATCCTAGATTTAGAAGTTAGAGGATATTGTAAGTCATTGAATCTAACACCATCATTTGCAAATGAAGAAACTGGAGGTCAGAGAGGACACATAACTTGCCCAAAGTCATAGTAAATGGCAAAGTCAGAATTTGAGAACTTATTTTCTGGCTCCAACTCTGCCACTTTTGTATCATAAACTCAAAAATACCCACTGGTCTCCATTATGGAAAAGTATCTTTTGGGCTATCTCTGTCCTCATGGTTCCAGAGGGAAGAAAAGAGAAGAAGCAAATTTATTTATTTATTTATTAGGATTTTGCAAGGCAAACAGGGTTAAGTGGCTTGCCCAAGGCCACACAACTAGGTAATTATTAAGTGTCTGAGACTGGATTTGAACCCAGGTCCTCTTGACTCCAGGGCTGGTGCTTTATCCACTGTGCCACCGAACTGCCCCCTTGAAGAAGCAAATTTATTAAGAGACTATCATGCACCATACATTGTGTTGAGAACTTTACAAACATCATCTCATTTGATTCCCACAACAATCTTGGGAAGTAGGTACTGTTATCGTCTCTATTTTACAGTTGAGGAAACTGCATGAGATAGAGGTTGTGACTTGCCCAGAACCACATATCTAGACAATGTCTGAGGTTGTATTTGAACTCGGGTCTTCCAGACTCCAGGCCCACTGTCCTCTCCACTATGACAACCAGTCCAGAGAACTAGAGAAAGCCGGACCCCAAAGTCTGCCTACCGCTTGATCTGCAGTTAAGGTAAAGTCCTAGGCTTTCTGGTTTGGGAGGCTTTGGCTATTGGCTCTCAAGGAGGGAAGGTGAGAGTGAGAGGAGACTGGTAACTTATCCAAGAATTTGATATTTTAGTCTTTTCTCACTGAGAGCTCTCCAAGGGAGTTCTGATGAAGACAAAAGGTGAGTTATCTAAAAAAGACTTTTGTGTATGCAAAGGAAAGCCACTAATTTGAATTTTTAAAAGTCACACACAAAAGAAGGAAAGAGAAGCAACAGAAGAGAAGTACAGCTTAAGAGAACTGTGGGGGAAGAGAGTCCAGTGGCAGCTGAGAACAGAGCATGAGAGGCAGAGGAAGGATTTTTATCAAAGTGGAGGAGGAGGAGAGATTGTTCTGCAACTATTCAGATAGTCTGCTCAGACTTTTCAGAGACTGTTTATATTTTCCCAAAGAAGAAACTGGATTGCTAGGTAGAGGAAGAGATTGGAGCAAGAAGTCTGGCCTTCATTATCAAGCATTTCTATGCCACTTGATTCAGAGGAATTAGAAAGTGGACCAGGACAGTTCTTGAAGAGAGCTCGCCGTTTTCCCTAGCGTTAGCAGAAGTGGGTATAGGAGAGAGGTAATATGGACAGAGTTGGCAATAGTGGACATATCCTACAGGGGAAATCAATGGTAATAGCAACCTGTGAAATAAGAAGTAGGTGATACCTGGTCTTTGTTTCCCCTTTCTCTCTCCTCTCATCCAACATGAACCTTAAAGACCTTTCTTCTTCCTATTTGACTTCTTGGCCATCACTGATTCTCATGCTTTTTTTTTGGCAAGGCAATGGGTTTAAGTGACTTGCCCAAGGTCACACAGTTATTACGTGTCTGAGCTTGGATTTGAACTCAGGTCCTCTTGACTCCAGGACTCTATCCACTGTACCACCCAGCTGCCTCTATTCTCATACTTTTTTTAAAAAAATTAAAAAAAAAATTTAAGGCAATGGGATTTAAATGACTTGCCCAAGGTCAAACAGCTAGGTAATTATTAAGTGTCTGAGGTCAGATTTGAACTCAGGTCTACTGTACCACCTAGCTGCCCCTGATTCTCATGCTTTTTGAAAAGTCTAAATGACTTAGGATCATAAATTTGGAAGTGAAAGGGATTTCAGAGACCATCTAATCTAGTCATCTCATTTTTTAAGAGGAATTTTATAGAGGAAGAAACAGAGACCTATGAAACTAAATGACTTGTCTAAAGTCACAAAATAGTAAACATCAGAGGTGAGATTTGAACCTAGCACCTGTGACCTTAGAAGCAGTGTTCTCTCTGTCTTGGTATCACTCTCCCTCTCTCCTATCCCAAGGTGGGGTCAGATTCCTGTTTTGCAGAATGGAACTTGTTCTTACCTTCACCACCTTTATCACCTCGACCTCTTTACCTTGAATGCTATAGTCCTTGAAGCATTCCTTTTGAAAGAATTCCTTCATCCTCAGAAAGACATGTTTGAGTTCCTTTCTCCAGGCTCGATCTGGCTGGAGCTCCTGAGCCACAAAGGCATCCAGCTCCTCAGGAGGGGTATTATACAAATCATTGGCCATCTCTGCCTGGCTGGATGAGAAATGCCAGAAAAACACAGATTTCTCCCTGCTGCAAGAACTCACTTAAAAAAGAATAATGCTGCCCTCCCTTCCTCAGATTAAAGATCAGAACGAACACTTTCAGTTTCTATTTCTGCTTTCAGTGTGATTGGGAAACTGAAACTCTGCTAGCTCTCCTCAAGAGGAATCCTGACTCAAAACTTCTGTATTTCCCCTCCCCTCCCACAATCTACAAGGAAGGACTTAAGTATTTTTCCTCAATTGGACCCAGAAGAATGAGAACCATCACTTTTCTTTCTTTCTTTCTTTCTTTCTTTCTTTCTTTCTTTCTTTCTTTCTTTCTTTCTTTCTTTCTTTCTTTCTTTCTTTCTTTCTTTCTTTCTTTCTTTCTTTCTTCCTTCCTTCCTTCCTTCCTTCCTTTCTTCCTTCCTTCCTTCCTTCCTTCCTTCCTTCCTTCCTTCCTTCCTTCCTTCCTTCCATTTTTGCAAGGTAAATGGAGTTAAGTGACTTCCCCAAGGTCCCACACCTAATTAATTATTAAGTGTCTGAGGCCAAATTTGAACTCAGGTCTTCCTGATTCCAGGGCTGGTGCTTTATCCATTTCTCCATCTAACTGGCCCTCACTTAGCTCACCCAGAAGAATGAGAACCATAGCTTTGGAACTTTACCACAGTGATATCTTTCTCTTTTTCTTTTCTTTTCTTTCTTTTCTTTGCAAGGTAATGGGGGTTGTGACTTGTCCAAGTTCACACAGCTAGGTAATTATTAAATGTCTGAGGCTAGATTTGAACTCAGGTCCTCCTGACTCCAGGATTGGTGCTCTATCCACTGTGCCACCTGGCTGCCCCATTATGGTGATATCTCTTGACCTTTGAATGAATGAATAAATGAAACATTCATTCAGTGCTTCTACTTAGAATGCAAAAAAGGAAACAAAATCATGATAGTCCTTGTTCTCCAAGAACTCACACTACCAGAATGTATATAAAAGTTTAAGTGCAGGATGAATGGAAAGATCCAGAGATCTTAAGGGTGCAGAAAGAGGGTAGATAGCAAGACCCAGGAGTCTTCTGTGTGTCTTGGCAGGTCAGTTGGTAGTGCCCAGGGGTCTGGAGGACTTAGTGAGTGCAGAGTACTTTAGGTGCAGGGGAGAGTGCAGAGGACCTTAGGACAAAATGGCAGCATGGAAGGTACATCTGGATGGTCCTCCAACTGACCAGGAGGAATGGAGTTGGTGACTTCCAGCTTGCCCAGGCAGAATTCTGCAGGGGAGGAAGCCTTGAAGGGCTCAGCACCATGCAGAAGAAGGGAGGAGGACTAAGAGTGATAATGAAATAGAATTTGCGGTTCTCAATGAGATGGTTAGTATCCATCTAAAAGGGATGAAGGAGAGTCATTGGCAGGAAGGTTGGGGAAAGGGGACCTATTGCTAGCAGATCCATGGAACCTTGATGACTTAGGATCAGATAGGTGAGTTGGGGGAAGTAGAGAAGTGCACCCCCACTCATGACTGTCCCTCCCCGGACATTACCAATGAGGTCCCCTCTCCTCCAAACTATTCCTCCCTTGTCGATCAAGATATTCTTTATACTCACCCCTGGTTATTAGTACTCTTCCAAGACATATTTCAGTAGTAGGGCTGAATCAATGATCCTTTGGATTTGACTCAGGGGACTTGGGATGGAATCCCATCTCATCCACTTATATGACCTTCAGGGTCCTGGTTATCTCATCCATTAACTAGAATTGCATTATAGGGCTAAATCAATGATCCCATGATCTCTAAATGTAATGTTAAGTATTAATAAGATTTTCAAAAATAAATTCCTAGTAAAACGATTGATTCTTTTAAAGAGCATTCAGACTTCATATCAGGAAGTAGAAAATGAAGACTCTTGGGTATCTCTCCCTATCAATTACAAACTCAGAAGGACAATGATCAGGATGCTGGGAGACTGTCCTGCCAGGAAGAGACAATAAGAGATGTTATATTATAGAAGTATTGTACAAGGATGATAGTCTTTGAGGAACATTTGGGCAACTCGCTATTGTGCAACATTCATGGTCAGGCCAATAATTTCCCCATTCTCTGTTTTTGCATAAAAGAGCAATGCTTTCCCAGTTCAAGTATGGTGTTTGCCTTGATAGCTGCCACCTAGAGGTTACTAGTAAAATCTCAGAGAATAAAAACTTTAAAATGTGTATTCTGTTTTCTGTCATTTCATTTGAACCCTATATATTTTAAGGATTTTACAGCTTTAGGATTCACAGTAATGAGACAACCTTAGAGTCAGTTCTATTGGAAAAGCCCCTCACAAAGAGGATTAGGCACAGATTGGGTAAAATACCTATAGTCCATCATGGAGACACTCCATCTGAGGTCATATAACTCTAAGCACTAAATTCAGTAGCCAGGACAAAGGAAAACACAACAAGAATAAATTTCTTCCTTATTCCTGCATGCTTTATCTCTCTCTGAGAATTCAGCCTAAGGTCGTATGAACATCTAGTTTTGCTGTCAATCTGTTGCATCACCCTGGTGACTCATATGGACTTTGGAGTTGTCTGAAACCTCCCAAACTAAATTTCATAGAAACTTCTGTTTAACCATGCATTGCCTACCTTGTGCTTTGTGAGCTCATAGTATTGTTAATCCAAATGTAAAGCTTTGAATTTTTTTTTTTTAGGTTTTTGCAAGGCGAATGGGGTTAAGTGACTTACCCAAGGCCACACAGCTAGGGAATTATTAAGTGTCTGAGGCCAGATTTGAACTCAGGTCCTCCTGATTCCAGGGCCGGTGCTCTATCCACTGCATCACCTAGCCACCCCTTTGAATTTATTTTTGTTCAATTTCATCTCAAATTCAGATTAATGCTCTAACTTGTCAGATTCAAAAAATCCTGCTTTTGTCATCTGATGGGATAGTCTTTCCTCCTTATTTTGTGTTGTCCACAAATATGATCAGCATGTCATATAAATCTTTATTCAACATTAAAAACAGACAAAGAAAGCTAAACAGAGGAAGCCAAGTCCCTGGAGCTCTCCATTGGAGACTTCCTTTCAAATGGATATTGAATCAACTGAACAATCCTCAAACATTTATTAGGCACCTTCTATCCACCGGATACTGTATAGCTGAAGATATAAGTTCAAAGAAAGAAACAATTTCTACTTTGAAAAGAGCTTACATTTCCATGAAGGGAAACTGTTTGAGACAGACTCAGTTCTCCTTCAGCTATAATCTCTATGAGTTTTAGGGATATTTATCCCAGCTTCCACTCCCACTGCTGTCCTTGGAGCAAAGCTACCCATAGTTCTCAGGTTCTGACCACTGAGTGGTCAGAAGTCATCTTTTCTTGAAACTATCAGCTCAAGTCACATTTCCAGTCTTTTGCCTCCCATATTAATTATCAGTTATTACTTCAACATCTTCTTTTTAAAATTTTTTTTTATTTATTTAAGGCAAATGGGGTTAAGTGGTTTGCCCAAGGCCACACAGCTAGGTCATTATTAAGTGTCTGAGGTCGGATTTGAACTCAGGTCCTCCTGACTCCAGGGCCTGTGCTCTATTCACTGCGCCACCTAGCCACCCCCCCAATTCAATCTCTTCTAACAAATGTCCATTAATATCTCTTCAATATCATTGATACCATTGATAGTGGTCCCAATATAATTTAACCAGTTATAGCAATTAGATTTTATGAAAGACATATTTTACTGAGAAGGTAGAGCAAAGAACAGTTGTATAAAGCACGTCTTCCCCACTCCACCTCAGTGCTGAGAGGCACACTCTTCCAAGAACCACTTCAGACTCTGAGGAGAATGGGTTAGTTATTGTGATAAAGGGTCCCACCAAATTCACTTTGGAATGTGGCATAGATGGGTAAGTTGGACACCCTTGGCTGCTTTGAACACACTGCTTGGTCATTTATGGGGTAAGAGTTATCTTTTTTTTTTTTTGCAAGGCAATGGGGTTAAGTGACTTGCCCAAGGCCACACAGCTGGGTCATTATTAAATGTCTGAGGCTGGATTTGAACTCAGGTCCTCCTGACTCTATCCACTGCACCACCTAGCCACCCTGGGGTAAGAGTTCTCAATAAAATAGCACTTAATTTGGATCTCAGAACAAGACTAATTTCCTCAGCCAGTACTAATATAAATCCTTCCTGTGCCCCTTTATCTAATGCTGGTTAAGGATTTTAAAAGGTGATGAAGAATATTTTGGACATAGTCTAACATCTATGATCAGTGAATTCAATAGGTATGTTTAGGCTTTAGTTCAAGGCTCTGATTGATTGTTCTCATCTGACAAAATTATTAGGGTGCAGCCTTTTCTCAGTTATTTTAAGTGGGTACCTGGTAGGTGATTCAGTGAATAAAGGTCCTGGTCTGGAGTCAGAAAGACCTGAATGAAAATCCAGCCTCAGACATTTCCTAGTTGTGTGAAACCTGGGAAAGTCACCTAATTCCAGTTTCCTCATCTGGAAAATGAGCTAAAGAAGGAAATGGCCAACCACTCCAGTATCTTTGCCAAGAAATCCCAGATGGGGCCACAAAGATTCAGATGCCCTAAAAACAACTCACTACCAAAATGCGCTTGCTTGGCTTAATATATTCTGTCACATTTGTGCTTAATTATTTATTCATTGTCTCTACATTGGAGGAAGAGACTTTTTTCTTTTTTCTTTTTTGAAATTTTATTTAAGGCAATGGGGTTAAGTGACTTGCCTAAGGTCACACAGATAGGTAATTATTAAGTGTCTGAGGCTGGATTTGAACTCAGATCCTTCTGACTCCAAGGCCTTTGCTCTATCCCCTGTGCCACCCAGTTGCCTCCAGAAGAAGAGACTTTTAACCATTTTTTGTGTTCTTGGCATTTGGGACAATTCCTGCTATATTAAAAACTCCTTATAGATACTTGTTAACTGACCATTGTTATTTAGAAACTAAAATCACATGGAAGGCAACTTTTATCAGTTTTCTGGCTCATTACCTCTGGCCTTGAGGACCTGTGAGTCATGGTCCTGAGTCATGATGATAAAAACTGGACAACACCACCTCACATTTATATAGCTTTTGAAGATAATAAAAGTTCATTTGAACTCCCCAGAAGATCAGTTCTGTTTCTCACATTTCTTTTCATGACCACAGATAATCCTGGGTTTGAAAGGCAATTCTGCCACTTATTACCTGTGTGTTCTCAGTCAAATCACCACACCTCTCTTGGTCTCAGGTTCCTCATGTAGAAAATGGGTAACTTCAATTAGTGTTGCTGGTGTCCCTTCTAATTCTAAAAATGTTTACTTCCTTAGTATTGCTTCTAAGGCTCAAGGACTAAGGTTTCTGGTTGTCATTCCAGGGACTGAATAAAGATTCAGTTTAACAAATTGTTTTTGGTCTTCAGTTACATCTAATTCTCCGGGGCCCCATTTGGGGTTTTCTTGGCAAAGATACTGGAATAGTTTGCTATTTTTTTCTTCTCCAGCTCATTTTACAGATGAGGAAACTGAGGAAAATAGGATTAAGTGACTTTCTCAAGGTCACACATCTAGTAAGTATATGAGACTGGATTTGAACTCAGGCTTCCTGACTCTAGGCTAAGTATTCTATCCACTGTGCCACCTAGCTGCCCCTAACATTTATAAGGAACCTATTTTGTAGAGGGAACTGGGAAAAGAAAAAACAAAACCAGTGACCATTGTCTGTTTTTTTGGCCTTTGTCTTCAAGGAGCTCCAGTACACCTGAAAGTATCCACCATAGGAGTAGGGGAAATAAATACAAAGGAAAGTCAAGTAGTTAATGCTACCTGCTTGTCAAAATATATTTTATTGCTCATATGAACACATGCAGGAATTGTGTGAAATTATTCCTTTTCTTTCTTCAAGGAGCGTACCACATCCAACATTTCTCTAAAGAGGGGCCTTGCCAATCCCTCGGACAGTCAGGTGAAGCCTATGAACCTCTTCTCAGAATAAAGTTGTTCAATATATAAAATAAACTACAAAGGGAATCACTTATGTTAAAAGGCAACTATCCAAATATTTGAAAGATGAGTCATGGGCCTCAGGTTACAAGCCTTGGCTCTGGAAGAGCCTCTGCTCTGTATCTTGAAGCTCCTGAATGCCCAAGGTAAGGGTGTCCTGGAGGACAACTCCCTTCAAAGCTGGAGCTGTCCAGGAAGCTTCCCTTCACAGCATCATCTGAGAGCTGGGAGTTGCCAACTAACTCCAATTCATCCATGAAAGGAATTGCTTGTCTAGCTCCCACCTGAAGACTTCCAAAGAAGTGGGGAAAATTTAGCTCTGGAGGCAGTTTATTTCCCTTTAAGAATAACTTTAAGGGGTGGCTAGGTAGTGCAGTGGATAGAGCACTGGCCCTGGAGTCAGGACCTGGAGTCTGACCTCAGACACTTAATAATTACCTAGCTGGGTGGCCTTGGGCAAGCCACTTAACCCCATTTGTCTTGCAAAAACTAAAACAAATAAGCAAACAAACAAAAAACCAAAAAAAAAAAAAAGAATAACTTTAAGAGAAGACAAATTTTCCAAAATAAAATTTGATTCTTTGCTACTTCTACCTATTGCTCCTATTTTTTTTCTTCTGGAATCAGTACAAATTGAATTTCTCTTTCACATGAAAGTTCCTCAAATAGCCATTTCTAAGTCCTTCAAATGATTTGGCTCTAAGGTTATAAGATGAGAGAATTCAAAAATCTTGTCCTAGTCTACATAGGAGGTTGGGGTTCAGGAATAGTGTCTTTGAACTATCTCTCAGTCTTTGAGCATATGCGATATGGTAACACCATATGTAAAATGGTAATATTATCTTCTTTTTATATAATATTTAAATAACCTTATTTTTCTTTTAAAATATTTTATTTTTTCCCAATTGCTTTAAAAACAAATTTTAACATTTAAAAAAAATACCATATGCTTCTGCTTCAAATTATCATTACTGTGGGTGGGCTGGGGTAGGGAGAAATTCATCCTTCTGTCTCTCCTATCCTTCATCTTATGCCCCAGAAAGAACAAGCCAAGAAGGAACTCTCAGGCACTCTCATTTGATCCCACAGCAATCCTGGGAGGTAAGAACAACTTCCATTTTACAGTTGGAGAAACTGAGGCAAAGTGATTTCTCTGAGGTCACAAAGCTCAGAAGTATCTAAAACTGGCTTTGAACTCAATTCTTCCTGACCACAAATTCAAATCTCTTTCTTTCTACTGAATCGCCTAAATCATTCTACAAGGGAAAAATTTAGCCTGGAGATCGAAAGTCCCATATAACATTGCCAGATTATTTTACAAGTTACCAGGAAGAGAGGCTGATCCTTAATCATCCAATCATTCCTTCTACTCTATCATTATCTCTAAGCATTGACCTATGTCCTGTATTCTCAACAGATCCATTGGGAAGAATTAATTCCCTGTATCTAGGCCTAGTGCTTAGAGTGCCAGCCCTGGAATCAGAGAGATTCATTCTCCTGAATTCAAATCTAACCTCCCAACACTTACCAGCTATGTGACTTGGATCAGTCACTTAACCTTACTTGCCTCAGTTTCCTCATCTGTAAAAATGATCTGGAGAGAAATGGCAAACCTCTCCAGTCTCTTTGCCAAGAAAATCCCAAAGACTTGTACAACTGAAGCAACTGAACTACAAAGATCAGAGGCATGGACCTCTAAAGAAACTATCAGGAAAATGCATTTATCTAGAATGTATGGTGGGGGGCAGCTAGGTGATGCAATGAATAGAGCACTGGCATCCAACAGGAAAACATTATTTATATGGGGTGGCTAGGTGGCACAGTGGATAGAGCACCGGCCCTGGAGTCAGGAGGACCTGAGTTCAAATCCAGCCTCAGACACTTAATGATTACTTAGCGGTGTGACTTGGGTAAGTCACTTCACCCCACTGCCTTGCAAAAACCAAAAAATAAAAAATAATTAAAAAAAATGTATTGGGAAAAATCAAGAGTCAGCAGTATACAGCAAAGCAAAAAAGTCTTTAAAGTGATTACTATATGCCAACTATTCATTTACTATAAAGTATTTACTATATGCCAACAGTGAAAGTTCTGGGATGCCATAGAAGCAAAAGGAATATAGTCCCTGGTCTCCAGGAGCTTACATTCTAATGGGGGAAGACAAAAGGATCTTAAAACACATCAGGGTTAGGGGCGGCTAGATAGCACAGCGGATAGAGCACTGGCCTTGAAGTCAGGAGTACCTGGGTTCAAATCTGACCTCAGACACTTAATAATTACGTAGCTGTGTGGCCTTGGGGAAGCCACTTAACACTATTGTCTTGAAAAATCTAAAAAAAAAACACATCAGGGGGAGTAGACTATGTTAATGGGGATACACTTGAACCCTTTCCCATAAGACAGGCAGGAGTAAAGCAAAGATATCTATCATCACTACTTCCATTGAATATCATGGTAGAAAGGCTAGCTATGGCAATAAGACAGGAAAAAGAACTTGAGGGGATGAGCACAGATCAAGAAAAAACCGAAATACCACTTTTTTGCAGATGATGTAATTAACGGTTGTGCTTAAAATTAGAGAGCAAATGAAACAATTAATTGGAAAACGAACAATTTCAGCGAAGAAGCAGGATATAGGATAAATGTACCTAAACCAATAATGTTTTTGTATTATGCCATTAAAACTCAGCAGGAAGAGATAGAGAAATTCTATTGGTAATATGTACAGAATGTGTCAATTATGTGTCATAAATGATTCAAAATTAGAAAACTTATAAATTATTTTTTAAAAAATCTTGAGTGATTAAAATGACTTTTTTTTTTAGGTTTTTGCAAGGTAAATGGGGTTAAGTGGCTTGCCCAAGGCCACACAGATAGGTAATTATTATGTGTCTGAGGCTGGATTTGAACTCAGGCCCTCCTGTCTCCAGGGCCGTTGCTTTATCCACTGCACCACCTAGCCTCCCCAAAATGACTTTTATTAATTAATTAACTTTTCCACAGAAAAGGACCATTTCCCCTAGTGGGAAAGGCCCTGAATAGTGACAATATTCAGTCTTATATGCAGTTTGAAAGACTTTCTCCTCCCCTCCGAGACAGCAAGTGGTCTGAATCTTCAGCGTTGCAATCTAATCAATACTACTCTCTAATATGTTTTCTGCCCTGGTCATTATGCTGATGAGCACAGGGGGAGTATATGTATGGACTTCATTAAACAGAGGTCAAGGGCCTTATTTAGGGCTAGATGGAGCAGGCCCAGGCTAATCTCATTTCTGATCAGGTTGGGAGACCTCTCCCAGTTATGTGATTGGTTGGCGCCAATTTCTTTCTTTCCCCTTTTGTCTTACTTTCACATACCTGTAGATAGGCACAATAGCCACAGGCAGATCCCAGTCTTTATAATGTATATGTTTTTTAAAACAATCTCTTACATTCTGTGGAAGTCAAACACCCTTCATTCCTCACTCTATGGGAGTCTATCTATCAAGGTAAAGGAAAGAACTATAGGACCACGACTACAAAATCATGTTTACAGAAATAAAGATGGTCCTAATTTTATTTTTTGTGTGGGGCGATTGATGTTAAATGAGTTGCACAGCTAAAATGTGATGTGTCTGAGACTAGATTTGAACTCAGGGCTAGGCCAGCTGCCCCTGGTCCTAATTTTTTAAAAAGAATATATGTTAAGGTAGTTGTTACATATAAATCAGTTACAGTTTTTTTTGACTGTTGTTCCTTTAAACATGAAGTTTCCCAGTTTATCTTTCTTGATTTTATCCATTTATCAGAAATAATGATTACAGTCCCTAGTTTTTTGGAATCACATAAAACAGGAGAGATTTTATTTTATCCCCTCCATTTCATTCTTAAAATCTTTCTTGTAAGCAGAAAATTGTGTTTTATTTTAATCCATTCCTCATCTCTTTTTCTTTTTATTGGAAAATCTAATCCAATTTTCCCAATGTTATACATAATTATCAGCAGTGCTTATTCTTCCATTAACTACAATGTAGCTACCCACCTACCTACCCATCTACACTTCCCATCAACTTTTATCCTTTTATGGTCTATACTTAGTCTTTGATTATTTTGCTTAACATTAATCTGAACCCTAGACTTTCCTCTCTAACTTCCCCTCTCAAATTATCCTGCTTAAGTTCAGATTTGGTGAGATTATTTTTGTTACTATTTCTCTCTTTTGTTCCTTCAACCCTTCTCATGCCCAGCCTATGATACCCAGTGCTCTTTCCCTCCCCCTGTTCCACCTCATCCATTCTTTCCTTTCAGTGGTATTAATTTATGGAGATCCATTTCCAAGAAGTGTTATTTCTGCATCTTGGACAGGACTTGGGAGTCAAGAGCACTTGGGTTCAGAATTGACCACCTATGTGACCCTTGGCAAATTACTTCCCCCTTTGGGCCTCAATTCTCTCATCCATCAAATTAGGGACATGTCTTGATGACCCTGAAGAGTCTTTCCATCAATTAATAATCACTTCTCAACCTTCTCACCCTGAGATATCTCTCCACCTGTGGCTCTGTTCTTTGGTGAATTTCTCTATGGGCCTGGGTCAGCCATGCTCACTCCTTCAAAGATCTGGCTTTTCCGCTTTGAGGAACCTTTCCTCCTCCACTCCTACTTTTTTGTGTTGTCTTCACCCATTAGAATGTAAGCTTCTTGAGGGCAAGAATTGTCTTTCTTTTTCTAGTATTTGTGTTCTTGGTACTTAGAGTAGTGCCTAGAATATAACAAATGTTTAATTAATGCTCTATCTATCATCTAGTTATTTAGATCTGTCTGTCTGATCCTATCTTGTTTGTTTATCATCTGTTCATCTATCTGTCCACTTGTCTGCCTCTGTCCATCTTCTCTACCTTATTTGCCTTTCTATGTTCATCTAACTATTTATGTTTGTCTCTTGGGGCAAGAGAGGAGAAAGTGAGACTGGTAACTGCACAACCTCTCCTTAAATTCAATTCATTTGCATGTCATGGCATCACCTCCTGGATATCACGGTCTTCTTCAAGAATAAAGGACAAGGGGTGGCTAGGTGGCATAGTGGATAAAGCACCAGCCGTGGAGTCAGGAGTACGTGGGTTCAAATCTGGTCTCAGACACTTAATAATTACCTAGCTGTGTGGCCTTGGGCAAGCCACTTAACCCTGTTTGCCTTGCAAAAAAAAAAAATCCCCCCCAAAAAGAATAAAGGACAAACAAAAACAGTATCAATCCATGTCTACCTATTTAGCTATGGGGTTGGGTGAAAGATAAAATGACTAAGGAAACTTCTGAGCATATTGATTTAACAATACATGCCAAATTGCATAACAAATTGGGACCAGATCTCCTCAGCTTTGGTGTTGGACCCCAGATATAGAGGGAAATAGATTTTTATACTTTAAAAACAATTAATTAAATAAGATCAATGAACAATTAACCAGGATATAGAATTAGACGAAAGATTAAGGATTTTCCAAGTTGGGACAGGGAGAAGGAATAGGTATAATTCCCTTAAATCAGAAAAAAGAGGTGTTCTACTCCCTCCAAGTATTTATATTCAATCAAAGGAATATGGACACAGGAACTGATTAATCAGAACAGTTTTCAGATAAGGCAAATGGGTTTCCTGAGATATATAATTGTGAGAAAATTCCTTGTATCAATCTTTGGATCTGACTTGGTTTTTGATCAGCATAACTGAGGTCTTTAGTTAAGGGGCTCTAACCAACAGGTGAGATGGTCCAGTTTTCCAGCCACACAGGACTAGGTTCAAATAATTCAATAATATTGTCTCTTAATTTCCACAGCTTTTCTCTTTTTCTTATTAGAATATCATTAACTCTGATTAATAATAGTAACGACGATGATAATAGTTATTATTAATAAGAGTTAATGATAGTTCTTATTTGAATAATAGAGAGAGATGACTTACTTCCTCCTCTGCAAAATTCTCTGGGATTTATTAGAATTGCCTAGGTCGTCTTCTTGTCCTAAAGTATAGCCCACAGAAATCTGTGATGTAGAAAAAGTTCTTGAGACATTGTTTCTGGGGAATTAATCATTTCCTTAATTATTACTAGTTAATGCAAAGGGGTCAGTGGAGCTCTTGGATGCTAAACTACCACTCAGGCAGGTCTCTCAATGCCTATGTGCCCTTTGAAGAGTGGCTGTTCCCACTACCCAACAATCAGCTTTGATTGGTTAACAATTAATGAGAGGTGTACCTTTCTAATGAGGGACTGGGAGAGTGACTTTGATCATTCTTGCTCCAAGACCACATCTAGCTCTCCTTCCCCACAGACTGCCAGAGTGGAACACCAAGTCAACTTTGATTAAATTCTTTGTAAGATATTCTAGTGTGGTGAAGTCTCTCATCCAAGATCATAAAGCTTGTACCCCGGGGATTTGGGCAATCTCATCCATCAGCAAAGTCCTCAGAGACTGAACCTACAAGGTTCTGGCTCCTTTATGAGGAAGTAAGAAGGTATAAGATCCTGATCCTGATTCTATAATTGATTATTAATATGAGAGAAATAATCAGTTTTTGGAGGTCAGCGTTTATACAAGATGATGGTGTCACTGTCCTGGATCCCATAATCTTTGAGGCTCTTATAATCACAAAGTCTTTGATCTTGGAATTTTAGGAGTTGGCGCTCCACTGGAAGCCCTTTTGCCTCTTCAATCTTCTCCTTCAGATTCAGGATACAGTTGTGAGGGTCAGCAGCATAAACTAGGCTGTGGTTATTGGGGTCCTTCACAAAAATCTGGATCTCAGGGCTGAAGGTTTCCAACATATAGACAACAATTCGGTAGAAGATCCCATATTGGGCTAATGTATCACTCCCTCTGAGGAGCTGTCTTTCCCTGCTTGGATCCTGGAAGGATAGGCGGATCTGACCTGTGAGGTATTTTTCCTGTCTGATTTTCTCTTTTATCTTCCAACATGGGTCATAGGGATTTACCCACAATATCCAGTCTGCCCAGTCAGGATGTCTCACGATCACCTGAACATTTCTTGCTCCCTGGAAAGGAGAGAGATAAAAGGATGCCAATCAATGACTCTTTGTGGGGAGACGTGCCAATTGCCCCAGAAAACAGCACCACCCCAGGAATAGGAATAGGGGTATTTGGTGGTTTGCCAATTCAGACACATTATTCATAGAGACAGCAGTAGGTTAACAGCAACAACCACAACCACAGTTAGCATTTATAGATCACCTCCTATATGTGCTAAATATTCTGCTAAGCCTTTTATAAATGTGTCATTTGATCCCCATAATAATCCTGAAAAGTAGGTATTATCATTAAATCCATTTTACAATTGAGGAGATTGAGGCAGGCAGTGGTTAATTCACTTTGTTTAGGATCACAGAGCTAACAAGTATCTGAGCTTGGATTTGAACTCAGGTCTTCTTGAGTTCAAATCCAATTCTCTATCCACTGTGCCACCAAGTTACCATCTAACCATTCCTTATATTTTCAGGATGTTAGTCCTTAGACAACGTATTATTTCTATTCACAGCAGGGAATTGAGGAGATCTCTGGGATAAGAATGAGAAGACCCAGAGGAGTGGGGTTTGAATTTTGGCTTAAGGGTTCTGTTTCCTCATCTCTAGATGTATCGAGCTATGAGAAGTTGAAACCTAATGTGTATAGAAAACACTCAACTATTGCTATGCATTTTATACACCCAGAGTCACATCAGACCTCAGAGACAGGTGCTTCAGGCATTCTTATTATCAATGACATTTCACAGATAGATAAACTGAGATTCAGAGATTAGGGACTGTGGAATGGCTAGGACATGGTAGGGTAGGGAGCCTCTTCCTCTTGACCTTGTTTCTCAAAAAACTTCTTAGCTCTCTCTTAGTTCCCATTCACCCTAACAAGTTGGGACCACCAGGGTTTGGGCCCAGCCTATTGATATTTTTGGGGAACATGTATGTATCGCTGGGTGTAATCCCTTTCTTTCCTTCCTGCCCTCACTGGCTCCCAGGTTATCACTGTCCCCTCCCCCAATCCCCATCCCAAGATCCTGATGCCATCACCTATGACTACTTGCCCATTTCTCATAGCCACCCAGGAGTGACTCCTCCCAAAGCTGGTAGCTGATCTAACCCCACCTCTGAACCCAGTCACCTCTACCAACCAAATCAGAGGTGAGTCCACCAAGTTCTCTCTACTGGATTTGCCCTAGATGCTGGAATTCCTACTAATGGAATTGCCCTCTATTTCCAACAAATAAAAATTCTAGGCTCTTAACGGACTCTCCATCCTGAGGAGGAGGAGGCAACCAGGGACTGTTACCAGGATTATCATTGGAGAGTCAGTACAACGCAATGGCAGGAACTCTGGCTTTAGATTCAGAGGACAAAAATTCAAATTCTTTCCCTGATCTCTCTGCCAGATTCTTTGTCCTACTGAAACCACAGTAGGCTGTCCATTGCGGGTAACCATGCCCCTTATCATTATGGAGGTGATGAAATAGTTGATCCTGCTCAGATTCTTCCTTACGAGAGTCCCAGGACACCAGGAGCTATTAGGGGGGATAGGGTACAGGATGGAGGCAGAGGGAGTGATGAGGTCCCAGCCATGAGGAGTGAGATCTATACCTTGACATCCCAGCTTTCGATTTCTTCCTCATTTTCATCATAGCAGCAGTCCTGTTTCAGGCAATGGGCAGCCTCCTGGGCTACCACGTCCCATCTCGTTCCCTCTCCCACATTGTTGGTAGGATCAGCTGGATCCAAGATAATGGGTCTGGAACAGATAGGTAGGTTCAGAATGGTGCTCTGCCCCATTTCCAGGCCTCTCACTTCTTTCACATTAAGTTTAAATCTGTTGCTTTGCAAGTTCGCCCCACTAATTGCAGTTCTGCCCCCCCCCACCCTTTGGATCCAGTAGGACTCTCGTTCCATAGACAATGAAAGAATACTTTGCTTTGAGTTCAAATCCAGTCTCAGATACTCATTTTCTGGGCCTCCTTTGGAGCATGGCCTGAGGAGAGGAGAGAAGTGGAGCCCACGGCACCCACGACATGAGCATTATCTGTAGGAATTGGGGAGTGTGGAAGAGCTATCTACCTTATTCTATTGTTCCTAGAGGGCAGAAGAAGGAACAATGGAGGAGTGGGAGAAAGAGAAGAGGAAAAGAAAGAGAAGGAAGGAGAGAGGGAAAGAGGGAGGGAGACAAAGAGAGAGGAGAGAAAATGAGAGAGAATATGAGAGGAAAGAGAATAGAAAAATGAGATAAAGGAGAGAGAAGAGAAAAGGAGAATGAGAAAAGGAGAGAAAGAATGAGAAATTAAGAGAGAATGAGAAAAATGAAAGGGGGAAAAAGGGGAAAGACACACACACACACACACACACACACACACACACACACAGAGAGAGAGAGAGAGAGAGAGAGAGAGAGATAGAGAGACAGAGAGAGATTAATTCTAGTTTTTCCAAACTGGAAGGAGTTTCCTAAGGGAATACCAAGACATTTGCCCTTAATGTCACTCTAAGCTAAGCATGGATGACCTTTTCTTGGTGATTCTTTTGGGGTAAGGACTGCTTTATTGACTGCTGAGGTCCCTCCCAACTTGAACTCTTGACTTTTCTTTGAAAGAGAAGCTTGAGTCATTTCTAGGCAATGGATGAAGTTTGCCAGCTCGGGGGGACTTCAGAGTTCATCTAGCCTCAGTCCTTTCTAGAACTTTCATTCATCTCATTCCCTCCCTAACCTGTGGACATTCATTTGTTTCCCCTTGCAGTAAGGCTAGAATCAGAGGGTAGGAGAAGGCAAGGGAAAAGGATGAAGCATTTACGTGCCTACTGTGTCCTCAGTACTCTCCTAATATTGTATGTGAGCCTCACAACAACCCTGGGAAGTAGGCACCATGATTACTATTATGGGAGGAGGTCTCCATTTTGCAGAAAACTAAATACCAAACCTTATGTCTCCAGGGCCCAGAGGCAGTTGGATTTGTTGTTGCAGAGTGGGGGTGAGGTACTCGGTATAAGTTATTCAATCCTACCTATGTCAGATTCATTTTCTCCTTTCACTTTACAACAACCTTTACCTATTCATCCCCTGTGTGGACCCCTAAATCTCACTCCATCCCCATGTGAAAAGAAGTATCCCCTCCCCTTTCCTTCTCAAGTCCTTCCCCCACCCCTGCCCCCAAGAGAGTAAAGGCAGGATGAAGGGAGCTGAGCACCTATCTTTCTTCAGTTTCTGTTTCACAAAGTCTCGAACAATGGGATTTTCAAAATTGTAATTTGTGGTCCAGTAGATGCATATGTCTTTATAATCTCGGAGCAGTTCCATCACCGTCACAAAGCCTTCTTCAATGCTGAAGTTCTCAGCTTGCTGAGTCCCCATCTCCCAAGCATAGATGGTCAGCAGCTCCAGAGCATATTTGGGAGGCAGAAAGGTTCGATGACACTTATCTTTCACTTTCTAAGAGAAAAGTCAAGACCATCCATGATGATGTCAATCAATCAGTCAGCCAACATACACTTCCTAATGAATGAAAAAGCATCAAGCACTGACATTTTCTTGCTGCCAGGCCCTAGGCTAGGTCCCAAGGACACTAAGGCAAAACTAAAAACTGCCACTGAGGAGACTGCATTGCATGGGAAGAATCAGAATTTACAACAATTTTAGATTTCTACTGAATATAAAGTGAATTTTAGGGAGAGTAGCACTAGCATCTGGGTGATGGTATGGATTGAACTTTAAAGATTTCAACAGGCAAAGTGAAGTTCAGACATGGAGAAACAAAGGTATAAATTGGAGATGGAATGACATTTGTTTGGATTGTAGAATATAAGAAAATGAGTAATGTATGAGATGGTTGGAAAGGTAAATTGGAGCTGAATTATGACAGACTTGTCATTGGATATTATTGAGTACAAGGATGTTAGGGTTCGACCCATGGTTTAGTAATGTTACTTTGAATACTGGAGATAGGGGGACCGATAAAGGTCTATTGGAATAGTCTAGGAGAGAGGTGAGAAAGACCTGAATGAGTGGGGAGCCTATGTAAGTAGAGAGAATATTATAAGGATAAGAGATTTTATAGAGCTAGAAATAACAAAGTTGTGAATAGCAAAATTGTCATTTCATGTGCCTTCATCTTTTTCATTGTACTCTGTTATGGAAATGCTTGTTTTATAGAGGAGATAGAAATAACAAGACTTAGCAAGTGATTGGACGTGTGGGGTTAGAGAAAATAAGGAAGTGAATCTGGGTCAACAGGAGGAAATAATGCTCTTGACAAAAACCAGAAAGAACTCCGAGCATCAAGATTTTTAATGCTACTCTAAAGTGACTCTAGTCATTTCCCATCTTCAGGAGCAAATCCAAACTCCTCTATTTGTCATTCAAAGTCTTTCATAACCTGTGCCTTCCTATTTTTCCAGTCTTCTTCACCTTACTTCACACTTTCTCTTTTCCCTTTCTCATCTTCTTCCTTCTGTCCTTGCTCCTATCCCCAGGGTTCTCTAAGATCCTCCTGGTTGTCATTTAAACAAGACACTCCATCTCTTGACTCTTTTTTTTTATTGGTTTTTTTTTTTTTGCAAGGCAATGGGGTTAAGTGGCTTGCCCAAGGCCACACAGCTAGGTAATTATTAAGTGTCTGAGGTCGGATTTGAACTCAGGTCCTCCTGACTCAGGGCCTGTGCTCTATCCACTGTGCTACCTAGCTGCTCCCCCCCCCCATTTCTTGACTTTTGGTGTTTTCTTCAGCTGTTCTCCATCTTAGAGGATGTCCCTCTTCCTCATCTCTGTCTCCTGGCTTCCTTCAAGTCCCAGCTAAAATTCCATCTTCCTGGAAAGCCTTTCCTTGGTCCCCTTTCATTTTTGAGCCTTCTCTCTGTTGATTATTTCCAATTTATCCTCTACATGGCTTATTTGTACACAGTTCCTTGCAAATCGTGTCCTCCACTGACCTTCTTGAGAGCAGAACTGTCTAGCCTTTGTGGCTACAAAGCTTAGTATAGTGCAGAGCTAAGTGTAGAGGTTTATTGAATGACTGCTTGATCTCTCTCTGCTTCAGTTTAACTGCTTCTGTTTGGCTCAGTTTTTACAATTGTTAAGTGGGGGTAATTATAATACCTACCTCCCAGGTCTTTTGGGCAGACCCAAGGTCTTAATATACTGGTAAAGTGCTAGCTGGTTAGTATCATTCCTCTGATTTACCTGTACAGACTTCTGGGTTAGGATGGGATCTCAAGTCCTCAGTATGCCATTTTCATGGGTCATTCTGTTAGCTCTGGGGACTTCAAGTCCAGGTAGAAGCAAGAGACAGAGATCCACTGGGAATCATTCCCATTTTACAGATGAGGAAACAGAGACCGAGAGAGGTAAAGTTACTTGTCTGAGGTCACATCTGAGGCTGAATTTGAACTCAGGTCTTCCTATCTCTATGTCCTTTCCTCTATCTTATGTATCACCTACCTTCTAAAATGTTTATGTAAATAAATAATACTTATATAATATACATCTATTTATATTTATCTACCATCTATTTGTCTCTCTATGTCTATCTGCCTTTCTGTCTATCTATCTATCTATCTATCTATCTTTCTATCTATCTATCTATCTATCTGTCTGTCTGTCTGTCTGTCTGTCTGTCTGTCTGTCTATCTATCTATCTATCTATCTATCTGCCTACCTATCATCTATCTATCCATCCATCTATCTATTCATCCATACCTCTCTCTATCTCTCCATCTATCTGCCTATGCATTCATCTACTATCTATCCAAGTAAATCCATTCTATTTGTTTGTCTTCACATCTGTTCAGAACACTCTGCTTTCCTGGTCCTTATTTAATTTATGGCCTTCTGGGTCAATCACTCTTTCTCTATGGATCTCTTCCTCATCTCTAAAGTGAGGGGAATAGCGATGCTGGACTAAATTACTCTAAGGTTCTTTCTCTCTCTAATAAACAATTGATTGTTGCTTATTTATCTCTGGAAGATTACAAAATGTGTAACAAGCATTATCTTTTTTTCGAGCCTCACAAAAATTCCGTGAGGTAGATCTTTACTAGACCTATTTTAAAAATGAAGCTGAAGACTAGAGAAGTTAGATGACCTGGTCAGGGTCATACTGCCCATAAACTGAGCCCATGAAGGCAATGGAGTTAAGTGAGCTGCCCAAAGTCACACAACTAGTAAGCATAAAGTGTCTGAGGTTGGATTTGAACTTAGATCCTCCTGACTCTAGGGTTGGTGCTCCTTGCACTGCACTACCTACTTGTATCTGTCTTTGAGCTCAGATCTACCTCAAGTTAAGGAAGGAATGCCATAGGTTTTCCTTGCTGACTTTCCAACAACACAGTCTTGAGAAATGGTGATGTACTTTGCTCTTACCTTGCAGTTTTCCAAGGCATATGGATTTGAGGCAGAAAGTCAATTGACTTAGAGAGTAAAGTCTGGGCCCCATGAGTCAGGAAGATGGATTAAAGTCCATTTTTTTTCACTTTTACTCTGAATTTCCCTGCTAACTCTAAGGTATAGGTTCTACTCTTCATTAAGAGAGGTAGGTAGAGCTCCTCCCTGGGAGACCCCTGCCTTATCATGAGTCGTATTCTAAGAACTTGGAGTTATCTCTTAGATCATCAGAGAGGGTAGCAGTGGTCAAACAGAGGGTCCTGCTGAGACCATAGAGGGTCCTGTGGATACAGTTCAAGAGCAGTCATTCAGACTTCTTCTGGGAGATAGGGGTTGCAGGCAGGGAAACCTCTTACAAGCAGTGGTACTGTAACAACCCCAATTCAGTTCTGCTTATCAACATGTAGTTTAGATTAAGAACTGGAATGGACCTTAGAAATTATCTAGTCCAATCCCCATATTTTGTGAGAAGTGTTTGTTGAAAGTCACAAAGGCAATTAGTAGCAGGGATAGGATTAAAACCCAGATCCTCCAATTCTAATCTTTCCAAAGGAACACTGAAGGTGTGTTCTTTCCTCTTTGTAGACTGTACCTTGTTCATCTGACTTTCCTGAACCCTGCCAGTAAGGACCCCTTTAACCATCCTTCTTCCATCATAGCGCTCACCTTTTGGTACCAATACTTTACCAGCCGAAGGAGGCACTTCAGCTTGGTTGGCCTGTGTTTGAAAAATCTCCTCTGTAATTCAGTGAAGGATGAAGAGAATTCTCCAGCTTTTCTCTGGCTCTTTATTAGATTTTCATAGACCTCTGAAGCTGGCCTCTCATCTGGACCAAGATTTCCTGTAGTAGGAGGACACAGAGCAAATCCTGGATTAAGGGTAGGAAGATCAGTCGGGACAAGGGTTAGAGAATTTCTTCTCTTGGGAAATGGGACTGATGTTACCTGGGAGTGGGGGTGGGGGGGTGGGAAGGGGAGGGTGTTGGACTCACTGATGCCCATCCCCCAGTTACTCAGAATCATAATCTCAGAGGAAGTCAGAGGTGGTCTAGTCCCACCACCAATAGTATGCTGGTAAATGTTTAACAACCAGTTCTGAAAAAAACATTATGCCTGGTGCAATTAGGTGGTGCCCTACCTAGGGGATAGAGCTCTGGTTCTGGAGTCAGGAGGACCTGAGTTCAAATGTGACTTCAGAGTCTTAATAATTACCTAGCTGTGTGACTTTGGGCAAGTCACTTAACTCCATTGCCTTGCAAAAAACAAAAACCCCTTATGATTATTATTCTATTATCATGCTAATCTATTCATATTAATAACATGAAATATTATCATTCACATTTTCTCCATCACTTTCTTAAGTTTAAACAAGTTACAGAACAGTAAATCAAACCTTTACTTGTAGCTTGTGACATCTAGGGCACACTCTGAAAATACTCACCCTGAAAATTTAACTAGTGACTCTCTGGACTACATCCCTGAGGTCGTACTGAACAAGATGCCTCCCTCCAAGATGCCCACCCAACATGGTGATTCAACTTTTGTAAAATAGAACTCTATATTTCCATTCTCCAAATTCATCTCTCTCCTTAATTTCATTATATTTGTCTTCATAAAATAACATATGTAAACCTTGAAGGGACACATAAGTGCCATTCATTGCTATTGTCGTCATCATCGTTATTATTTCATCCAGGACACTATCATTTTCCCAGTCATTTTTTTTCAGTTGTTTTTCAACTATTGTGTTCAACTCTTTATGACTCTATGAGGGATTTGATTCTATTTATTCTATTTTATTTTATTTTTGGTTTTTGTGAGGCAATGGAGTTGAATAATTTTTCCAAGATCACACAGTGAGCTACATTTGAACTCAGGTCCTCCTATCTCCTGTGCCACCTAGTTCTTCCCCCCCCCCCCACCCCGGAGTGGTTTGCCATTTCCTTCTCTAGCTCATCTTTTGGATGAGGTATTTGCTCAGGGTCACACAGTCAGTAAGTGTCTGGGGCTGGATTTGACCCTCATCAATGGTACCACCTGTTTGATATTGAAGGACAGTTAGGTGACACAGTGGCCCTGGAGTCAGGAGGACCGGAGTTCGAATCTAACCTGATATACTTGACACTTACTAGCTGTAAGTGGGTAAGTCACTTAACTCTGAGTGCCTCCCACCCAGGGCTATCCTCAGGCATCCTGATCCATATTTGGCTACTGGACCCAGATGACTCTGGAGGAGAGAGTGAGGCTGGGGACTTAGTACAACCCCCCCTTTTTTTTCTGCAAGGCAAATGAGGTTAAGTGGCTTGCCCAAGGCCACACAGCTAAGTAATTATTAAATGTCTGAGACTGGATTTGAACCCAGGTACTCCTGACTCCAGGGCCGGTGCTTCATCCACTGCACCACCTAGCTGCCCCTCCCCCCTTTCAATCTAATTCATATGCCTGTCACGGCATCACCTCCCTGATGACATGGTTTTCTTCGAAAATGAAGGACAAACATTATCCATCTATCTCTCTATTGATAGGTATCTTTCCATATGTCACTTTGACCCTTAAAGTGCTAGAGAAACACTATTTTAAGTCCCATTTGTAGTAGTCCAGGAACCTCCAAACTGGATTCTTTCTAGTCTCTCCACCTCTCCCATCTATGATCCACGCAGCTTTCAAACTGTTATTCTTAAGTGCAGGTCTGGCAATGTCACTTCTTTCATCTCCCTGTACCCAGTCTCTTGATTTTTCTAAGACAAAAATGCCTGACCATGACCCTCCTTTGCTCAGTGTGCTCCTGTGGCTCCCTATTACCTTCAGGATCAAATAGAAAAGTCCTGTCTTTGTCATATGCAGCTCCTCATTACTTGACTTTTCTCTTCCTTTCCAGGGTTCTTACATTTTTCTCTCCTCCATTTCTTCTATAATTTAGTTGTATTGGCCAAATTGCTGTTTTTCAAATCTAATAATCCAGACTCTGTTTACCCTGGCTGTCCTCCATACCTGGACTGTTGTCCTTCATGACTTATACCTCTTAGTATTATTCCTGGTTTTCTTTAAAACTCAACTGAAATGCCACCTTCTTCTATGAGAGGTCTATGCCAGCTGCTAACGCTTTCCTTATTTGTGTTACCTTAATTTACTGTAGCTAGATCTTGTATGTTTGTATGTTGTCTCTCTCATTAGATTGTGAGTTCCTGAAAGGCAAGGATTTTCCTTCTGTCTCAAAAGCTCCAACCCTTCCTCCAACCTGGCACAGTTTCCTTGTGCCTCAAGGGAGGCACCTCTCTTCTCTTACCCATGGCATCGAAGGCTGGCAGCACATTCACTTTAATAATCTCACTCGTCCTCTTCGCCTGGACGTAGAAGGCTAGGGATCGAGGAGCCGCGCTCCTACACTCTGAGGATCTCGTAGTGATGGTCTGAATGCCAAAGGCTAGGCTCGCCTGACATCTGAGGAGTCTCTCCTTCATGTGGGTGATGATGCAACCTCGGAGCTTGGCCTGCTCTTGGAAACTAGAGAAGCAGCTCAAGAAAATGACCAGGTCCACATCAGATCCATGGTTTATGGTAGTCCCTTTCCCAAAGGAGCCTCCCTGCCAAAGACAGACCAGATTAATAATCGGTAACATTGACCTTGAACTGCTCTTAGTCCTTGAGTGAAACCCTTGAGGGCTTGGAGGTGGAGCATTTGGGGACAGATTCCTTGGATTTCCTTATTTAGGTTGCATTTAGATTTTTCCTTTAATTCTGCTTAAAATTTTTGTTTCCCCTTCAATAAAATGTAAGCTTCTTTAGGGTAGGGATTGTTTTATTTTTTCTTTGATTCCTTAACCCTTAGTTGAATGAAGGAACTATACAAGATGCTTTTTTGATCTCAGTCTGAAGACTAAGAGATGGTGGGGGCTAGGTAAAGGTAATCCCCCATGCTGACTTTCAACTAGGAGAAATACAAAGCTCTTACCCTAGGATCCAATTTGGGAGCTTTCGCCTTCAGACCACCCCTAAACTTCTTAATATTTCGAACAGTCAAGCTGTGTGCTCTTGGGCAAGTCACTGGATCTTTCTCAGCCTCAGTTTATGAACTATAGAATAAGGGGATTAGACTGAAGGGTTCAGAGGTACTTTCTAATTCTACATGTGGGGTCCTGTAATTCCAAAATGGAAAGGGCCATCTTGAGAGCTAGTGAATTTTCTCTTACTGCTGGGGCCTTCAAGTTACTTCCCTATTTCAGACTACTCCAGTTTGCTACTGGGTGACCCTGGGAACTGCCAACTCTGACCAAAGTAGTTCAGGGCTTCCCCCCTGCCCCCAGACTTCTCTGGCTGCACTTCCCCTTACTTCAGTGTCCAATGAGGAAGACCTTGATAGTGAATTAGGTCATCTTTTGTCTCTATTGTTATCCACCTCTTAGTCATTGAAAGATAAACTGAGGCCTGGGAAAGACCTTTGCCTCTTGGGCTATTGCTATGTTATCCTGATTTTTGTCCTGCCATTGGACAGCTCTGTCTCACTGAAATTCAAGCCATTCCCAAGTCAAGAGACCACTCTCAGACACAAAGGACCACAACCAATCTATGCTAGGCAATGTACCTTACAAATTTTATCTCAAGTAATCCACACAAAAACCTTGGGAAGTGGATGCTATTGTTGAGATAACATTTTAAAGGTAAGAAAACCAAGGCAGGCATACCATAATAGTATCTAAGGTTGGATTTGAACTCTGGTCTTCCTGGTGGTAGGTTCAGCACTTTATCTACTGGGACACTTAGCTTCCTCCTATCTTTATATATTTTGCCTATAACTGCTTCCAGAAGAAACTTGTACCACCCCTTCCTCTTTCCCCCATGTAATGAAAGGCTTTGCTTCAAGGATTGTGCCCTCCAGTTACTAAGAGTCTCCCAATCATATGACTGAGGAGTCAAGGAAGGATAGTCCTGGGGATGTTGGAGAAAGCTGGTGGCTTGGCTCCATTCCAGTAGAGAAAATGGAAGAGGGGAAAGAATAAACATTGAATAAGTTTCCACTATATGCCAAGCGTTTTATAAGTATTGTTTCATTTAGAGACTGAGACCCCCAGATCATCCTCTCTTTTTATGTCAGGACACAAGATCTAGAGCTAGAACAGACCCCAGACACCAAACAGTCCAATCATCTCCCTTTCCAAAGGGGTGAAGTGAGAATGGGGAGGTGAAATCACTTGCCCGTAGTGATCCAGGTAGCCCATGGCAGAGGCAGCATGGGAATCCAGATCCTCTGAATTGCAATACTTCCTGCTGTTCCAGGCTGCCCACCCCTCTTCCCCTCCCCCTCCTCAAGGGCAACCCCTGGGCTATTCCTGGGCATCCCTGATTCCCTGGGTCTTCAAGCAGTTCAGCTGGCTAGCCAGCCTCTGACCTCCTCCCAGAAAGGATGGAGACCAGGTGGAGGGCCACTCCCCAGAACTTCCTTGCTTTTCTCACCTTGACCACCTTCTTCACCCTAACTTCTCGATCCAGGAAGGGTTGGGTGTGGAAGCACTGGTCCCTCAGGAACTTCACGATCCTCCTAAAGACATCCTCAATCTCCTCCTTCCATTCTGCATCTGGTTGGAGGTTCTGAGTCACAAATGCATCCAACCTCCCGGCAGGTGTCTGGTACAGATCAGGGTGGGATGCCATCTGGACCAGTGGTTATATGGTTTGTTGTTCTTTCACTCTCAAAAAGAATCAATGATCTAAGTAAGGTGATGCCAGTCTTATCCTCTCTTCTAGACTCTCCGAAATTCAATCAGCAATCAGTTAGGGAGTATTGCCCATTCAGTGACCAAGGGTTAGTTAAGAATGAAGGCAAACTACCATCCCTAAAATATCCATCTGGATGAGAAGCTGCAGAAATACCCCAGGAATGGGGTGGATCCTGCCCAATGGACAGCCCACCTCCTTAAGGAGGTCCATCCTTACCTGGGCTCAGAAGACTCTGGCCAGGATAATGGGGAGGGTTCAGGGAAGGGAGCAAGGCAGTACTGTCAGCTTCTTGTTCTGAGGCAAAGTGAGGCCACAGAACATCCCCTGTCTTCCTGTGCCACCTTAAGAAATCTGGGTGGAAAAAAGAGAAGGAAATGAAACCTGTCTTAGACTTGTTTTCTCACTGGGCTAAGTTTCATTTCTTTCCTTTTCTTGGAAACCGAAACTACCCTCGCCCTTCCTACTGCAGAACACTAGGGGTCGTTATTTGAACAGTTACTTTCTCTTTAGGGTCTTAGGAGTGAATGGTCCAGAACCCTGAAATTCTTGGGTAGGAGTCTGTGATTTGTTTTCTTTTTCTCAAAATACGTGGTCCCAGGTGGAGGCAGAGGGAATGAGGGGAAACAAAGGGTTGGGGAGAGAAAGACAAAGACAGAGAAATGAGAGAGTGAGGGGAAAGAAAAAAGAATAGGGTTCTTGTTTCACTGGTCACTGTCCCCTTAGGGTCTTGTAAGTGTTTGGTTCCTCTTTTAAATTCATGGGAAGAATTTTTTTTCTCTCAAAATATATGTGAAGGTGGAGACAGAGAGATGGGAGGCTGGTGGTCCCTCCTGCTCAAAGAGGAGCAAAATGAGATCGGGTCAATATGCTGTGTGCCTGCTTGTGGCTGATGAGACCAATCTGAACTCAGAAAGCTCTAGCACAGGTCAGACACAAATAGTCCATAGACGTATTTGGAGTGGAGAAGTTTCGAAATCTGTGCCTCTCTCCTTTCTCTGGAGTTCCTTCAAATGTGCATTGCCCACAGGGTTGCAGACAGTGTCTTCTTGGGTGGGAAATGACCCAGTGGTCCCGAAGCTCTTCAGAGAGAGCACAAGGAAGAGAGAAAGAGGGTGAGGTCACTATGTCACAGCTCACCGTCTCCTTAAGGTCTTGTGAGTGAATAGTCCTAAATGTCCTCCTTTAAATTATTGAGAAGGGGTTTATTTTGTTTTTCCCTCAAAAAATATGGTCCCAGGGGAAGGCAGAAAGAATGAGGAGAAAGTGAAAAGGGGTGGAGAAGGACAGAGGTAGAGATAAAGGATAGACAGAGAGAAAGAGATAGAGACAGAGAGACAGAAAGAGGAGAGGGACAGAAAGAGAAGAGAGAGACAGACAGAGAGACAGAGACAGACACAGAGGGATAGAGAGACAGAAAGAGGAGAGAGAACGAGAGAGGCAAAGAGAGACAGAAAGACACACACACACAGAACAGAGAGAAAGTGACAGAACAGAGAGAAAAAAGAGAGTCAGAGAGAGAAAAGAGAAATAGAAAGAGAGAGAGGACAGTGTGTGTGTGTGTGTGTGTGTGTGTGTGTGTGTGTGTGTGTGTGTGTGTGTGAGAGAGAGAGAGAGAGAGAGAGAGAGAGAGAGAGAGAGAGAGAGAATTATTTAATGTTTGACTGGGAAGAAAACAATTTCCCACTCAAGAGTGCCTTTAGCATCAAAGGACTGGAAGATACCTTGGAAGTCTCTTCCAAATACCTTCATTTTGTAAATGAGGAAACTGAGGTATAGATCAGTTATGGGACTTTTTCAGATTCACACAGATTAAGTATCTGAGGCAGGATTCCAACTCAGGTTTTTTATGGCTAAAACTAAGGCACCTCAACCTCAGATACTCAAACTCAGACTGTAAACAAAGGGATGAAAGAAATTGTACCTGGTGGCAGCTGGGTGGTATAGTAGAGAGAATATTGATTCTGGAATCAGGAGGACTTGATTCAAATCCAGTCTCAGATCCTTGATATTTAGCTGTGTGACCTGGGCCCAGTCACTTAATTGACCCTATTACCCCACAAAAACAAGAAAGAAAGAAAGAAAGAAATTGTACCTGTCTGGGTTAATGACAAGTGCTTAAGAGATATGATTAGGATGGCAAGGCACAATTTATGGCAGAACAAGAGAACACACTTAAGAAAGGGCATCAGTCTGGCTCTGCTAAAATCAGGTAGAAATTCAACTTCGTTCCTACACGCCTATTTTCCACCAGTACTACGGCCCCACTGAGAGATTTTTCCATATGTACACGGTGCTGCTTGTTCCTTTAGCCTCACCTCTCCAGGATCTCAGGTCAGTTAGGACTGAGGAGCTGCTTTTACCATTCTCCGCTTTTGTGGATGCCCCCATTGCTGCCAGGCTCATGGCTGTGGGAAGCTTGCCTTTACTCTTTTTTGCCCATTAGAGCTTAACAAAGTGCTTAGCACAAAGTAAACACTTAAAAATTGCTTATTGACTTCCCTTCCTCCATTATTAAACATTTATTTTTCCTCTCCCTCCTCTTTCTCCCACTGAATAAAAGTGAAAAAATGAAATAACTTCCCAAGAACAATCATGTATAATTAAGCACTTTTTCTCAATGCCCATGTCCATAAACATATGGCTTCTTCTTTGTCTTGAATTCATTCCCTCTCTTTCTGGACGTGGGCACCAGGCTCTACCTCTGGTCCTCTGGAATTGTGGCTTAGGATTGCATTGATCAAAATTTGAAAAAATTTTCAAAGTTGTTTTTCTTCATTTATTCAGATTTCATACAGATCTTTCCAGTTTCTCTGAAATTGACCATCCTGTAGTGTCTTCCAGCACAATTATATTCCATCATAATTTGTTTAGCTATTTCCCAATAAGTGACTAATTTCTAGGTTTCCAGCTTTGTGCTGCTATGAAAAGGACTCCAATAAATATTTTTGTATATGTGAGTCCTTTTTCTGTTATCTTTTTGGACAAAGTAGTGATATCACTGAGTCAAAGGGGTAAATTCTCTTTGGCAAACATAAGTTTGAACAAGAATCTAATAAGTTAGCTGGACCTACATATGCTGAGATGTGACTCATTGGAGAAAATGTCCATATTAATGAGACCATAGATTCATTTGAGCATTTGAGTAAATACAAACTCATATTCAAGTCCAAAAAAAAGCAACTTTCCAAGAATAAGATAGGGGGAGGCATAGTAAGAAATCTAACTGAAAAAGATCTGAGAAGTTTAGTGGACCACAAGCTTAATCTGTATCAAGAATCTAATCTTAGGTTGCATTGGGTAGCATAAATTTCAGGAATAAAGTGAGATCTTACAGTTCTCAATTCTAGTCAGACTACAACTGTGTTCAGTTCTGGGCACCTAAGTACATTCTGAGGAGGAGGACAACCAGCATGATGGAGGATCCTGAGACTATGTCATAGGAGGATAGACTGAAGGAATTAGGTTGTTTAGCCTGCAGAAGAGAAAGCTTGGAAGATGATAAATGTCTTCAAGTAACTTAAAGACCATCATGTGGAAGAGGGATCAGATTGATTCTATTTGGTTCCATAGGCCAGAACTAGGTGAAATGGTTGGAGGATGTGAAAGTTAGTTTGGTCTTGATGGCAAACACACACACAGACACACACACACACACACACACACACACACACACACACACACACACACACAAATTTCATAAAAATTCAAAATGTCCCATAAGTGGAATGACCTGTTTCAGGAGGCAGTGGTTTCCCCAAGGAAGTTATTCATTATAGAGCTTCAAGAAAAGACTTGTTTGTTGGGTTGTAATGGGGATTCTTTGGGTGGATGGGGAGTCATGGGATGGACAAGGTGACTACCAGGCCACTCCAATTCTGAAATTCTGTTATTCTGCCACAGAAAGCTATTAGATCCTGCCCCAAGTGTTCCCTCATCTTTCCTTCCCATCTCCTCTCCTTTCTCTTTGTTTTCTCTTTCCCTCCCCTTTCCCTTTTGGTTTCTCTTTCTTTTCCTATCTTTCTATTTCCCTCTGATATCCCTCCCTTTTCTTCCCCTTTCCTTATGCATTCCTTTTCCTCACTTTCTCTTTCTCTCTGCCTACCCTTCCCTTTCTCCCTTTCTCTTTCCCTTCTCCTCTTCTCCATTCCCCTCTTTTCCCACTCCACTCCCAATTTCTCCCAGTTTCCTTTCTCTCCCTTCCTTCCCCTTCCCCTTTCCCTTTCCCTTCCCCTTCCCCTTTCCCTCCCCTTTCCCTTCCCCTTCCCCTTCCCCTTCCCCTTTCCCTTTCCCTTTCCCTTTCCCTTTCCCTTTCCCTTTCCCTTCCCCTTCCCCTTTCCCTTTCCCTTTTCCTCCCCTTTCCCTTCCCCTTCCCCTTCCCCTTTCCCTTTCCCTTTCCCTCCCTTTCCCTTTCCCTCCCCCTTCCCCTCCCCTTTCCCTTTCCCTTCCCTTTCCCTTTCCCTCCCCTTTCCCTTTCCCTCCCCTTTCCCTTTCCCTCCCCTTCCCCTTTCCTTTCCCTTCCCCTTTCCCTCCCCTTTCCCTTTCCCTCCCCTTCCCCTTTCCCTTTCCCTCCCCTTTCCCTTTCCCTCCCCTTTCCCTTTCCCTTCCCCTTCCCCTTTCCCTCCCCTTTCCCTCCCCTTCCCCTTTCCTTTCCCTTCCCCTTTCCCTCCCCTTTCCCTTTCCCTTTCCCTTTCCCTTTCCCTTTCCCTTTCCCTTTCCCTTTCCCTTTCCCTTCCCCTTTCCCTCCCCTTTCTCTTTGCTGTTTCTTTTCCTTTTCCCTCCTCTCTACCTTTCCTCTATTCCCTCCTTCTGTCCTGTCTTACTGTGCATCGGCAAGAGCAAAGCTCACATCCTGGGCATGTGCCCCTCTCGTCCCTCTTTCCCTTTCCTTTCACCTTCCCTCTCGTCCCCCTTGCATTTACTTTCTCTTTTCTCCCTCCCTCTTCTCACCTCCCTCCTTCCTTTCTCTTCCTCTTTCTATTTCTGTTCTTCCTTGCCTTTTCCTTCTTCTGTCCCTTTCCCTCCTTTCTCCTATCTGTGTTCACTTTCCTTTCCCCTCCCCTTCCCCTCCCCTCCCCCTCCCCTCTGCTCCCATTCCCATTAGCCTGAACCCTGTAGCATTAGTTGACTGACAGAGACTTTGGGAGATAGCTTTTCTTGGGATAGGCTGGAGGATTAGGGCAGGCTAGGAATTTGGGGAGTTCTCAGTTCACTTAGAGGACTGGAGTGGCAAGGGAAGAAGAGTGGCAATGCAGCACAATGCCCAGAAGATGGGAGCAGAGGACTAACACAATATTGACTCTTATTGCAAAGAATTGGATGTGGAGGGTCAAATATGCAGCAAAGAACAGGGGAAACTCTGGACTTTTTTGCATTAGGAGAAATTCATAGGACTGCGAGTGGAAGAGATGCTCAGAGAGCAGAATGTCAGAGCTAGCAGGGGCTTTAGAGATCACTAGGTTTCTCTCTCTAGGTTGGGCAATAGAGGTCCATGAAGGGAAAGTAACCTGTTCAAGGTCACAAAATAATAAGCGACAAGCCATCTTGAAGTCAACAAAGCTGTCTCTACTTCTTCCTTCATCCTCCTCAGATTTCTCCTTCCTCCCATCTTGAGATTGCATACACATCTTGTTTTTTCTCTTTCCTTTTTCAGAAACTTCCTTTGCTAGTACAAATACAATCCTTTTTGTCTCTAATTCCAATTGCTTTGCATTTTATTCAAGGAATGATATTTGTGTTGAGAGATGCAGTGTGGGAAATTTTCCTACCTGGGAATTCCACCGTTGTATTATCAACATGAGAATTACAGCCCTATAAAATTCACTTGGAGAATTTGGAGAATACAACAGATGCTACAGGTGAGGTACTAGCTGACTCTTTCCCCTGGAGTCTCTGTTGGATGCTAGAAATACAATAAGATACTTCTGAGAACTTCATTTTCCCTCTTCACATTTCATAGAAAGAGATGGGTTGGCTCTTCTAAATCACAACTACGTCCAGGATTCTCTTGGTTAAGCCATTATCTTTTCACACTTACTCCCTCATATTTGGCTGCTATCTCCCCAGCTGAAAAAAAACTGAACCCCAGAGTCATTGATTTATGAGATAACAGAACCTCAGAATCTCAAATATTAGAAAGAGAAGGTACCTCAAAAGGCATTTTTGATCCATAGCTCCTTGAGAACATCGTCAATAAGTGGTTATCTGAGGCCTGAAGGACAAGAGGGGTTCATTCTTCTTTTGGACAGCTCTAATCAATAGGGAACTTTTCTTGAAATTAAATTTAAAGATCATTTAATCTCTAAGTGTTTTATTTCATTTTTAGTTTTTGCAAGGCAACAGGGTTAAGTGCCCAAGGCCACACAATTAGGTCATTATTAAGTGTCTGAGGCTGGTTTTGAACTCAGGTCCTCCTGACTCCAGGGCCAGTACTCTATCCACTGCGCCACCTTGCCGCCCCAGGCTCTCCACTATTCCTGAGATGCTTGCCATACTCACCTCTGCCTCCTGGTTTCCTTCAAGATTTATCTAAAAATTTCACCTTGTATAAGAAGTTTTCTTTAGAAGTTTTCCTATAAATGGACAGATCAATGGATGTATAGATAGATGAAGAAATAGATGGATGGATGGATGGATGCTCAGTAGATAGGTGGGTAGATAATAGATTGATAGATGAATAGATTAACAGGTGGATGACTAGACAGATAGATGGAGAGGTAGATCCTTCATAATGCTAGTGCCTTTTTCTCCTGCTGATTATTGCCAATTTTCTGACATGGAATTTATTTGTTCATAATTATTTACATGTTGTCTTCCCCATTAGACTGTGAACTTTGCAAAAAACAAGGACTGCCTTCTGATCTTCTACATACAGTCAGTATATAGCACAGTGATTGGCACATAATACGCATTCAACCCATGTTTTATTAGCTATTTGACTGATCATCTCATTATCTTAGCTGTGTTCTCTGGAGCAAGTAGAGTAGGTAGAGCCATCCTATCTCTGCCATTCTGTCCTGAGTCTTTTCTTTTTCAGTTTAAACATCCCTGGTTCAGTCAACTGACTATCCATCACATGACCTGGCCTCAGTAGATCCTTTAGCTGTCCTCTAGTGTGTGTTCTACAATTTGTTCATGTCCTTCCTAAAAGGTGACGCCTCAAATTGAATACAATTGTTCATTTGTGTTCCAACAAGGGTGAAATAAGATGATGACTTCCATCTCACCGGAATCTTTTGGGTATCACCTGCCTCATCCTGGATACTCCTTTAATTCAGCCTAAGACGATATTAGTTGGGTTTCCTCTCCAGCTTCTGGGGTCTGGTGATCAATATGGTAATTTTCTTCCTTCCATCTCTTTCTGAGATTTCTCTGGAATAGAACAAAATCCACAATCTTAGAGATAATCAAGGTCAGCCTCATAATAGAGAAAGAAAATGTGATCCTGAGAACAGGGGCAGGGGGAGGGGACACAACTTGCTCAAGGTCTCAAGATTAGGCAGGACTTGGAGGAGAGATTGGTATAGTAGACGACACACATAAAATACTGGACTCGGATTCAGAAAGTCATATGTTTGAAACATGAATCTATCTGACTAGTTATATCTGGTGATAGCATTTCATCTCCTTGTGCCTCAGTTTCCTCATTTGTAAAGTGATGAGGTAGGACATAATGACCTCTAAGGTCCTTTCCAGAGTCAAATCTATGAATCTGTGAACTTCTGACTCTAAATTTAATGTCGGTCCCATTGTGCACTAAGGTTCCATGTGTTTAAAGCAATATTTCGATGGTTAGCTGCCTGACTGGATGGATAGACTGATAAGATAGTTAAATAGATGAATAGATGGATGGGTGGATGGTGGATGGATGGATAGATGAATATCGATCTGTAGATGATTAGATGGGTGGATAAAGGATGGTTGGATGGATAGATGATGGATGGATGGATGGATGGAAAGATAGATGAATATAGATGGAGGGATGATTAGATGGGTGGATAGAGGAATGGATAGATATTTTTGTTTAGGTTTTTTTTGCAAGGCAAATGGGGTTAAGTGGCTTGCCTAAGGCCAAACAGCTAGGTAATTATTAAGCGTTGGAGATGGGATTTGAACCCAGGTACTCCTGACTCCAAGGCTGGTGCTTTATCCACTACACCAACTAGCTGCCCCTGGATAGATTTTTTTTATGAAGATTTTTTTATTTCTTTATGAAGAAATAGTGCAGGTCAGGGACTAAGTAATCGTAAGAGAGAGAGCTAGAGGGTCAAAGATTCTAAAGAATGAGAAAGTGAGGAGGTAAAACCTAGAGAATGAGGAGTAGCACCTTCTCCTGACTTCCCTTCCCTTTCTCTGTTTTTAATAAATTTCCCATCTCTGTATCAGAAGTTCCATCTTTGACCCTTCTGTACTCATTTTCTTTGCACATCCTTCTCCCCCAACTCCTTTGTGCCCTATGAGCCAGACATCAGAGCTGGGTGCCAGCTTGGGCTCGCCAGCACGACCATCCTCTCTTCCCTCTTTACTGCAGTCTGTCTTCTCTGTGATTTACCAGTGGATACTCACCATGGAAACAGGGCCCATGCTAACTAAGCAGAAGAGTTGCCTCTAACCAACTCTTTTGTCCTATAAAGGTACACCTGGGATCCTGTGTCTAGAAAATGATGGCCTAGATTTGTTTTCTGCATCCACTGGTTAAAGCTTGGGTGATCTTGGATCCAAGTGTGATCTTGGAGATCCTCTCTGGGCCTCAGGGTCTTCATTTGAAAGAAGAGAGGATGGAATAATTATGAGCTGTCAAGTCTCATCTAGCTCTGAATTCTTAGATCCCTGTTTTGGCCTTAGTTCTTTGTTCTGTAAAATAGACAGGTTGGACTAGAGGGAGGACCTTGTGCAAGTAACTTTCCCCACTGAACCCTAAATTAGAGGCTGGGAGTATGGATGCATAGATTCAGTGATCTTTGAGGTCTCTCCTAGCTCCAGACCCTAAGTCCTTTAGAGTTACTAAGGAGTTTCTTTACAGAATTTCAGTTTTCTTTTTCCCAATGGGGGAAGAGAAACGCAAAACTGAAAATGAAAAAATAAAATAACATCTAAAATATTCCCTACCCAATAGGTGATGACCTAAGAGAAATACTTTAAAATATTGTTTGTTAAATTTGTATTTGGGGTTGACTGTTGTTTATCCTTCATTCCTGAAGAGAACTAATGACATTAATATTGTGAGGGGAGGAAGTGCTGACTTTTCAGAAACATAGTGCTAAATCCATCTAAGCCATAGGCCTCAGTTTCTATTTCTCAAGAATCAGGTGAGTGTGAGAACCCGGATTTCTGGCTAGAAAAATGATGTCACCCTAACCTTATTAGATGTAAACAAAGACAGACCCTCCTGGGAAAGCTTAGGTACACCTCCCTTCTCTTCAGGACCATCAAGTTTGACCAACTGTTGTGAGGGTCAGCAGAAAAGAGGAGGGGGAATGGGTTGTGGTTCTTGTGGTTTTTTTTAACCCTGCTTCAGCTTCTGTAATTTGGGTTTTCCTGTTCTCTCTCTCATAGAGAGTTAGGAACTGCCCCACTTCTTGCAAGAACCGAATTAAATCTTAACTCTTTGCTGCCACTTTGAGAGGACTCCAAGTAGGCATTTTGGGTGAGGGTCTCAATACCCCACAATAGGATGGTAGAATCACTCAGACAGACAATAAGCATTATTAAGTACCCACTAAAGACCCAGTGCTAAGAGTTGGGGATAACAAAGAAAGGAGAAAGATAGTATTTGCCTTTGTGTAACTACCATTTAATGGGACAGACTAAACAAGATAGAAAAAGACAAGATAAAATGGAGGAAAAGCTACAGAGAGAAGGAACTAGAATTAAGTGGGATTGGGAAAGACTGACTTACTGTAAAAGGTGAGATTGTTGTTGGGACTTGAAGGAAACCTGTGGTGGGATGGGAGGAGCCAGAAGATGATAACCTCCATAATTATTATCTCTGAGCAAATGACTTTGAGATCCAGAGATCCAGACTCAATCTCTCCCTTGAGTTTGTCCCAAATCATCTTCACAACATATTTTTGCATTTGATCCCTTCTTTCTTTTTTCCTTTTTTTTGTACTTAAAGATTTTATTTATTTTGAGTTTTATAATTTTCCCCTAATTTTACTTCCCCCCCCCCACAGAAGGCAATTTGTCAGTCTTTACATGTTTCCATAGTATACATTGTTGATTCCTTCTTTCTACTCATCCCATGAGTTAATTAATTAATTAGTTAATTAATCTTTTTTGGTTATGCATTTTTGTCAGTGTGGGCATTCTGTTTGACAAAGTAGGTAGAGCACTAGCACTGGGGTCTGGAAAACCCAACTTCAAATGTAGCCTCAGACATTGCCTGACTGTGGAAACTTGGGCAAGTCATTTAAAAAAACCCAAACAAATCTCTGCCTCAGTTTCCTCATTTTTAAACCAAGCAGGTTGGATTGGATGATCTTTGGGGTCCCATTTCCTATCTCCATGTCTTTGCACTGCCCATCCACCATGTACTCCCTTCTCATGTCTGCCTCACAGAATCCCCTTCTTTGTTTAAATCTAAGCTTGTGCACCACCTTCTACAAGAAACCCTCTCTGATCACCTTAACTTCTAGTACCCTTCTTCCCTCTCTATGTCTATTAATTTATGTATTTTCTTTCCCAATAGAATGGGGGTTCCATGACAATTTGAACTGTTTAATTTTTGTTATTTTATTTTTTCCAATCATGTGAAAAGATAATTTTTCAACATTCATCTTTTTGTAAACTTTTGAGTTCCATATTTTTCTATCTCCCTTTCTTCTCTTTCCCCTTCCCTGACAGTGAATAATCTGATAAAAGTTCTGCATGGACAATCAGCTTTTTCATATGTGAAAGAACAATCAGAGCTAAAAGTAAAAAAACCTTAACAAAGAAAGAAAGAAAAACATAAAAGAAATTTTATAAAAGTGGACACAGTAAATTTTGGTCTGCATTCAGAGTCCATAGTTTTTTCTTTGGACATGGATGGCATTTTCCATTCCAAGTCTTTTTTTTTTTTTAGGTTTTTGCAAGGCAAATGGGTTTAAGTGGCTTGCCCAAGGCCACACAGCTAGGTCATTATGAAGTGTATGAGGCTGGATTTGAACTCAGGTCCTCTTGACTCCAGGGCCGGTGCTTTATCCACTGTGCCACTTAGCTGCCCCCCCCCATTCCAAGACTTAGAATTGTTTTTGATCCCTGAATGCTGACAGGAGCTAAGTCTTTCATAGTTGATCATGTTTCATTTTTCTTTGTTATCTCCCTAGGACAGTGTTGAACACACAGTAGGTGCTTTAAAAATGCTTGGTAACTGTTTGGTTTGATTGAGCCAGAGGTTCTGGCTTCAAATCCCACTTCTGATATTTAAAATCTGGGTACTTGGTCCTTGGACATTTAATCTCCTCAAGCCTCACTTTACTCTTCTGTAAAATGAGGAGATGGGATCAGAGGACCTCTGAGGTTGTTGTGGGTTCTAGATCTATGATCCTCTCATTTCTAGCCTGTCCTTGATTAAGTCATTTTGCCTACAAGGGGATCTGAACAAAGGACCCTGCTAAGGAATTGTCAGGTCCCTGGATTAGCTGTCACCTCTGTACTGTTCTTTAGAGAGACATTCCTTCCAGTGTCAGAATCATAGATATGAGGCTATGAACAGAGTGGGGAAAGGGAAAAAAAAATCAATGCCAATCTCTCATGTCAGGAAGGAAAAAGGAGAGCCTGTTAAAAGCCTAATTTTGTGTCTGATAGACATCGCCTGGAAATATTTTTTCTGAGGACAAAGGGTTGTTTTCATCAGGAAATGGTTTTTTTTCCCCAGCAGAGAGAACCTTATCAAGGAAAGCAAGGGAGCTCATGGTTGTATCTGTATTCCTGCCTTCACAAAGGAATTAACTGATCAGTTTGTTCTCTTTTTCAACTGTCACATACTGCTCTCTGACTGAACTCTACCTCCTCACCCCAAAGGGAACAGTAATGGAAACCATGGATGAAAATGATTTTGGATAGTGTAACCAGGGTGGGGCAATCAGGACTTTGTCCCACCTAGGGTGTGGAAATTTATGGTGGTGACTGAATGTTTATTCCTTGGGAAATCCTCAGAAGAATAGTGGAAAAAGCCCTGACTCTGGAGTTAGGGGATCTGGACTCAAATCTCTCCCTCTGATGTTTACTGAACAGTGGTCCCAAGGTAGAAGGAGGACAGCAGCGTGAATGGAGGAGAATGCAAAGTTGTTTATTGAAGGAACAGCTGGCTGGGTCCAAACAGACTCCAGCAGCTGGTGGTTGGGAGACCATGAGTGCCATAGGAAAGCAGGATTTTGTGGTTTCCATGGGGTTTGGGTTATTTGGGGTTTCTATAGAGCTTAAGATTCATTTTCTCAGGAAATGATACTCAACTGGACTCAATGGGGCAAAAGTGCAATAGGTCTGGATCCAGCACTTACATCTTGTGTATCCTTGGGCAAATCACTTAAACTCTCTGGGACTTGGTTTCCTCATTTGTAAAATACGACAGTTGGACTAAATGACGGGTGATAGAGATATAATCCTTCAGTGGTGTGGAAACCATTTACCTTAGCTCCTGATGAGTAAGAATGCTGAATTAAAATAGAAACCTATTTTAATTCATTTGACAGCTAGAAGAGACCTCAGCAGTCATCTATTTTGGAAAGACTCACCTCTGTGATATACCCGGGAAGTGGTCTCTGCTTCAAAGTCTGCACGATCTACAGCTGACTGAAGTAGAAAGAAGTTCATTCTACTTGGGGGCAGATCTCATTGTTAGAAGCCCCCCCCCCCCCATTATTGTTGTTGCGTTATATCTAACTCTTTGTGAACCCATTTGGGGTTTTCTTGGCTGAGATGCTGGAGTGGTTTGCCATTTCTTTTCCCAGCTCATTTACAAATGAGGAGACTGAGGCAATTGGAGTAATGCCCAGGATCATACAAAAAGTAAATATCTAAGGCTGATGTAAACTCAGGGCTTCCTAACTCCAGTCTCAGTGGTCTATCCACTGCACCACCTAACCATTCTCCCCTTTTTTTCTTCACATAAATCCAAATTGCTTTCTTTGCCTCTTCTTTTTGCTCATTTTGCAATTAACCATTGCTTGTTTCTTCTCATTGTGGTTTTTTTTTAGGTTTTTGCAAGGCAAATGGGTTAAGCGGCTTGCCCAAGGCCACACAGCTAGGTCATTATTAAGTGTCTGAGACTGGATTTGAACCCAGGTCCTCCTGACTCCAGGGCCAGTGCTTTATCCATTGCGCCACCTAACCACCCCCATTTCTTCTCATTGTGGCCAATCAGAACAGGAAGACTAGATTGTCCTTTTCCCCTTGATGACAATTATAACTTCAAATATTTGAAGTCAGCTGAATTTTCTCTTCTCTAGGCTAAACATCCCCAGTCCCTTCAGTCAGACACAGCCTTCCTTCTTCACATCCATAGCAAAAGCTATAAATATGTTAGCTATAATAACAATAATAATGATGCAGCCCCCTCCTTCACATACGCAGTAAGAGCTGTGCAGATATTAGCTCAAATGACAGCAATGATGACAAAATAATCAGTATTTGTATAGTAAAGTATGCGGAGTGCTTAAGATAATGCTATCGCATTTGGTTTTGAGTGCAATTATTATTTCCACTTTACAGATGAGGAAACAGAGGCACATGGAAATCAAGTGAATTGCCCAGTAAGACAGGATTTGAATTCAGGTCTCCCTGATTCCAAACCTATAACTTTGTCTTTTCCACCTTCCCAGCAGCCCCAACCCACAAACAAGAAGATAGCCAGCCCTGAAGTGGCTCCTACAGAGAGACATTTCACCCTTGCAGGAGTGACAGCCAGTCTGGAGAGTTCCCAGGAACTGGGAAGAAGCTGGGGCTTTGAAGGTCTCTAGGAATATTGATATCACTTTTTTTTTTTTTTTTTTTTTTTTAGTTTTTGCAAGGCAAATGGGGTTAAGCCGCTTGCCCAAGGCCACACAGCTAGGTCATTATGAAGTGTCTGAGGCCGGATACTCAGGTCCTCCTGACTCCAGGGCTGGTGCTCTATCCACTGTGCCACCTAGCTGCCCCGTGCTGAGACAGTTTTGCTGGGGTGTAGCAATTGTTTATGTTACAGCTTCTTAGAGCCACTGGAGAGAGCTAGGTAAGAAGAGGCCACCAAAGGTATGAGGAGCCCTGAACGTAATACTATAATAATTATAATCTATAGCAAATGTGTCTATTGGAATGTAATATTGCATATTATACAGTGTATAGTTAAAATGTAAATAAATTCTAAGTTCCTGCTCTGAGCCTAGGACAGGGGGATGAGGAGGACAAAAGAGCGTCGTGAAAAGTTAGAGAAAATTGGAACCAAAATAGAAAGGATGTCACGAGTCAATGGATTATTAATTAGTAGCTGACAGGTACAGATAAAATTAGAAGATAGAGGGAAGACATCTCCCCCTCAAAAATCCTTTTCTATCCAACAGTCAAGCTTGGGGTGGCTGGGCTGGGTTGAAGGCCATGGGTTATTCATTTTTATAAGAGGGCTTCTCACTTTACCTGAAACTCCCTAACACTCCAAGTTCCCTGGGACATTTTAGAAGATATTTTTTTTTGTTGTTGAGTTGTTTCAATCATATTTGTATTTTGGGTTTTTTTTGGTAAAGGTACTGAAGTGGTTTGCCATTTTCTTTTTTCAGTTCATTTTACAAATGAGAAAATTGAGGTCAACAGGATGAAGTGACTTGCCCAAGGTCACCAAGCTAATAGCCAGATATGGACTCAGGAAGATGAGTCTTTTTTTTTTTTTGCAAGGCATTGGTGTTAAGTGACTTGTTCAAGGTCACATAGCTAGGTAATGTAAGTGTCTGAGGCCGAATTTGAACTCAGGTACTCCTGACTCCAGGGCCAGTGCTTTTTCATTCCAGACTTTATACACTATGGGGCCACTTAGCTGCTCCTGCTTGGGATTATTCCTCTCCTCAACTCTCTCTCCTCCATTCTCAAGGTTCCTTCAAGTCCCAACTTTTATCTGGGATCATTGCCAGTCATCTTGACTTTTGTCTTGCCGCTGGACTCCAACGACCGTGGAAGAGAAAACGTGACTGATGACTTTGCTCAGCTCTGCCTCACGGAAGAACCATCACCACCACTACAGCCACCATCAAAATCTCATCTTCTCCAAGAAGACTTTCTTGACATCCCTTAAAACTAGCCCCTTCCTTTTAGAGTTTCTTTACAAATAACTTGCATATTTTTTCCCCAATCGAGTGTAGGCTTCTTGTGGACAGGGACTTTTTTTTTTGTATTCTTTATATGTCCAGACTTATCATCATTCCTAGGATATAGTAGGTGTTTAATAAATGTTTATTGACTTAATGATTGACTAACATATATTAAAGAAGCATAGCTGATACAGAGATGACTGACCTGGGTTCAAGTCTCGCCTTTGACACTGACTGTGTGACCTTGGACAAGTCATTCAGTTTCTTAGACAACTCTCTGACACCGTAAATTACCCAGAAGGTGGTACTGATTTGCACTGATCAGAGTTTTCTTGCCAGAAATTCCCTATGAAATCACAAGTCCAACTATAGAAATATTTTATCTGTCTATATGTTGTACACCCACCTCTGCCTCCTAGGGTAGAAACCCCTGAAGGGAAAGAGCAAGTGATTTTTGTCTCTCTCTAGTGCCCACCCTAGTATCTGAAATATGCATAGTATGTGTTTAATAATTGCACGAATAAATGGGCATAAATGTGGGATATGGGAGCAAATCATTAAAGCTGGAGTGATCTGGAACCCCACCCCCAGGAACTAGCCTAGGACTATGATGTTATTTGTTCTGGGTTTTCCTATTATGAAATTCCTCTTGATTAATTCTGAGCAAGACTCTTCTGCATCTCCAGTTGTCCTGGAGTTGCCTCAGGGAACTACTGGGGAAGTGACACAGTCACTAGCTATCAGAGGTAAGACTTGAACCCAGGCCTTCCTTGACTCTTTCTATGTAGTCTGCCTTTTGCTCAGGGAATAGCACTAAAAAAATGAAGATAAGGGGCGTCTAGGTGGCGTAGTGGATAAAGCACCGGCCCTGGAGTCAGGAGTACCTGGGTTCAAATCCAGCCTCAGACATTTAATAATTCCCTAGCCGTGTGGCCTTGGACAAGCCACTTAACCCCATTGCCTTGCAAAAACCTAAAAAAAAATGAAGATAAAGTATCCCTGAAATGGGATTCAATTTACTTAAGTGTGGCAGGGCTACCCAGCTGGGGGATGTCTTGAGATGTGGAATGTCAGAACTGGGAGAGGCTGTAGAACAGAGCCAGTGGTCTGAAGGAGAATGTTTAACAACCAGCTCTCTAGGAAAAAGAAACAGTCCATCTGATGCACTTCTCAGTTTAATCAGCATTATTAACCTTTTCTCCATCATCTTCTTATTTCTAGGCAAATAATAATGGTTTATAGCATTTGCCAGTTCCAAGGTATGCATGCTCATGCAGAACATTTTACAACCAGCTCTTGGAAGCCACTCAGCTACTAACAATAAAACCCCTGTGAAAGTTGAGCAGTCAGACCCTGGCATCCAACCCTCTCATTTTATAGACGAGGAGGTAGAGGGCCAGGAAGGGGAATCCCCAGCACAGATTTATCTAAGGCCACACAGGTGGAGAGTGTTGGCACCAAGTTCCAAGGGCTCCTAAGGACCAGTGCTCTCTCCACTATATCTAGTTGCAAGATTTTTTATTCTTTTTTCTTAAGGAACAGCTGATGTCCAGGGTGGGGGTTCACCTGGGCCTGACCTCATCATAGCATTTTTATAACAACAAGCATGTGTCTCCTTTGGATTTCATTCCCATTCTGCGGTGGGGATTGTGGGAGACACAAAGAATCATAGTTTAATGTAAAGATGGGGCTCGACTGAATAAATCAATCAGTTCACCCAACCTCATTGAAAGTGAGTGATAAAATGCTATGAAGTGAGTGATAAATTTAGCCATGTGAAAATAATCAATCAATAGCAAGCACAGACTTTAGTCTCAATCATTCAACCAATCTTAGGTTTTAGATTAAGTATCCCAAATCCTTGAATGAACGTGAATGATATTTTTTTTTGTTTGCTTATATTTTTTAAGTAGTATTTTAGTTTTTCCCAATTACACATTAAAGTAATATTTTTAACATTTTTAAAGTTTTAAGTTCCAAATTCTATCTTTCCCTTTCTTCTCCCCTCCCTGAGGTGCTAAGCAATAGTAATCATGGGAAATTAGGTAAAACATTTCCATATGAGTCATTCAAACTCTATCATGAAATTGCATGATTTTGAGAGGAAATCACTCCTCTAATTAATTGAGGAAATTTGGTAATGTCCTATGGCTCCTATATAAAACCAAGAAGTCTGTTTGGACACAACAGATTTGATCATATGGGGATTAAAGTGAGTTCCCATTGGGGTTGGGAAAAGGTTGTGTAGGATGAGAAAGTCCTTCATCTATGACCTTAACTTAGAACTTCTTTAAGTACTTGAGGCTTCAGGAGGATCTTTTTTTTTTAAGATTTTTTTTGCAAGGCAATAGGGTTAAGTGACATGCCCAAGGTCACACAGCTAGGAATTATTCAGTGTCTGAGGCCGGATTTGAACTCAGGTCCTCCTGACTCCAGGGCCGGTGTTCTATCCATTGAACCACCTAGTCGCCCCTTCAGGAGGATCTTGCCAGGTATGAAAGGCAAAAGGATTTTAGATTTCCCATTTTCCCACTGGTGTCTTGACATTATTCCCAGGAAGAGATTCATAGCTTCCTAGGGATCCCAGCAAAGAAGCTGCCCAATAGCTAAAGAGGACTTCTTGAAGCACCCCACCAAGTGGAGAGAAAAGCCACTAGGAGTCGTGAGTGACTATACCACGCCTCCTCTAAGCTTGAGCTCACTTCCCCTTAGGCTCTTTGAGAGAGACAGTCCTTAGGAATAAATATTTTTATAACAACTATCTTCACTGTACCATATTCTCAAATACTTTCTTTTAAGCTGAATGGCTAACTAACTGACAGGCCACTAGGTGGCGCCATAGTGCATAGAGCCTAGTTCAAATATGGCCTTAGACACTGGCTGCTTGACCCTGGGCAAGTCCCTTCACCCTGTTTGCCTCAGTTTCCTCATCTGAAAAATGAACTTGAGAAGAAAATGACAAACCACTCTAGAATTTTTGCCAAGAAAACTCCAAACGGGCTCACAAAAGTAGAACACAACTGAATTACAAGAGAGAATTGATAATCCACAGATAATCTTGAGTGGGAAGCACATTGGTTATAGGGGTCTCATGAACTATATGATACTAGAAAAGACAACCCCATCCACAACCCCTTAGGCTACCTCTAGGCTACCCCAGAAGGAATCTTGTACCTTGAAGACTTGATATGCAATCGAGAGTGGGAGAGTAACTCCAGAGTATCTGATGTATTGACACCCCTCTCCATAGAGGATGGACAGGCTATATGAGAAGAGATAACACTCTAAAGTTGGGGCACTAGATTTGCTATTTGACCCTAGGCTAAAATTTCAACTCCATCACCTACTGACTGGGGGACCCCAGACAAATTATTTAATGTCACTAGTCTTAAATTCCTTCATCTATAAAATGGCATGGTTGGACTCCATTATATCCATGGTTCCTTCCAACTCTAATTCTTTTTTTTTTGTTTTTGTTTTTGCAAGGCAAATGGGGTTAAGTGGCTTGCCCAAGGCCACACAGCTAGGTAATTATTAAGTGTCTGAGACCGGATTTGAACCCAGGTACTCCTGACTCCAGGGCTGGTGCTTTATCCACTGCGCCACCTAGCCGCTCCCCAACTCTAATTCTTATGATGCCATAGAAAGGCATGAATATTACCAAGAACAAAGGAACCAATTCCAAATGATCACAGGTAAACTGTTAATTAGCAAACATAAATTTGAATTAATGTGAATTTGGATGGTTCCTACCAGTTTACAATAAGAATATTACTTTTATCTGATACTCCTGGTTCAGAATTTCAGTTTCTTTACAGAATTTTGTGACATCAATTTAGAGCTAGAAGGAAGTTAAGTTCAACCCTTTCATCTCACATATGAGGAAAGTGAGGCACAGAGAGGTGACTTTCCTGAGGTCACCCTGATATTGAACCAGTCTTCTCAACTCCAAGGCCATCTTATTTACCATGCCAAGCAATCAGCACTCATAAGCTCTGATCCTTTTTAACTAAATCATTTTGCGACTGTCCTGTGCATCAATTACATTAAATTTAACAAACATTTTTAAAGCATCTACTTGCTATGCACCAGATTCATGGATGAGTGCTTCAGATGTAAAGGGGAAAAAACCCCAATACAATCCCTGTCTTCAAGGAGCTTTTCTTTAGAAATAAATGGACCTATCCTCGAAGTGCCCTAGGAAATCCACTTTAGAACTGAGGGAAGTGAGGCCCATGGAGGTTTAGTACGCTTCTCAAGGTCATGTGGATGATTAATAAAAATTTGGAAAAGAATTCAAGAGTTTCCTGACTCGTGTCCAGGTACCATTTTATTTTTCAGTGTTCTAGACAATGTAGTATGGTAAAAGGAGAACTGGACTTGGAGTTAAAATAACAGAACTCATTATTTCTCTCCCTAAGACCTCCTTCTCTTAGTTCTGACTGGATAATTTAATGAAATTTTTATCTAGTAAAGGCATGGATTATCAAGTGCGATGTGGACAACGCTCAAACACTTTAACCCTATAGTCATCCAGTCAGTATGAGAAGACTTCCATGGAAGAGGCACCCTTTGACTCCCAAGGATACTCATTCCATTGATGGAACAGTTCTATGATCAGGACATTTTTCCAAACTCTGGTTTAGCCACATCTATATAGCCCAAACAGAACAACTTACAATCTTGTTTCCTCTAGGCAGCCTTTTCTAATCCATCCCCAAGGATCCAAATTCACTCTAAGCTTTCCCTCCAGGCTGAACATCCCAAGTGCTTCCAAATGGTTCTTTATGTGGCATGAAACTCAGGCTCTTCATCATCATGTTTACTCTTCTGTGGAGGAGGGTTGGTTTTAAAGTTGGGTGATCTATCTATTGTGTCTCTGCTCTGCATCAAGTCTAGTATCATAGGTCACCATAGATTTAGAGCTAGACTGGACCTTGAGGTCATCGAGTCCAGCCCCTTCTTTTTACATATGAAGAAACTGAGAAATGTAGTGACTTATCCAATGTTACGCAACTCGATTCTCTGACTCCAAGTTGAGCACTCTCCTTCCCATAGCAGGCTGCTTAGAGTTGCCATGCTTATTTTAGTTAGCAAATTCTCAGAGACAAGGAGGATTTAGTCAGACTAAGGAAACAGCATAGAGAGAAAGGGGAAATCAACCTTTGAAAGTAAGACTTCCTATGGAAGAATGAGTGAGGGCCAGAGCTTACACCCAACCCTGGCCAGAGAAGACCTCTGGACCTTGATCCCCAAAGCGATCATCACTAAGGACTAAATGAATTAAACAATATGTGTTTTTGCTGGTAATGCCAATGTATTAATGACCTCTTTCCACATCTGCATTGTTTTTCTCTTCCAATGAGTTTCCTTGGGTGATAATTAGATTTAGACCCTTAGCCCAATCAATAGACCCTCATCTCAGGATGGACCAGCCAGTCATGACTAGTAATTTACAGCTCCACTTCTCCTGAAATCAATACAGATTTGCTCTTCATTGAGAGCATTGTAAAACATAGGTGACAGCTGGCCTACTAAGCAGTTGACATGGGAGTGGAATCTTTGGAAGGTTTGGAGAAGGGCCAGGGCAATCCCATCTGGGAGCTGAAGTGGAATTTATTGGAGGGTTCTCCGATTTTGAATGGAAGGTTCAGAGAGATTGTGGTGGAATGGAAAGAGTCAGGAAAGACCTAGCTTTGAATCCTGTGTGGTCCAAGAAGGGTCTCCAAAGGGAATAAGGTTCACATGGGTCTTCATCAAGAGTCAGGTTCTCTCTCTAACTCTGCCCTTCTCCCAGGAATAACACTAGGGAAATCTTAAAAACAAAGCCTAGGTATGGTTAATGGTCTCCCTCAAATTCTGGTAAAAGTATTCCCCCACCTGTAATAGCACTTGCTAAACAATATTTGTATCTAATGTGGAACAAGGTTTTAATTTCTCCATCACAGAAACTATGTAAGATGAATAGAACTGGAAGGCATGCTTGAGCAGACTCAGGAAACATAATCCACTCCAATAGTTCATTACCCTTATGATATTCCCCTGGAAGCTACAGACCCTTTGTGCGTCTGTGCAGCTGATATTTGCTATTCACCTCAGACTTTTACCATTGGAGTACTTACAGCAAATACCATGGAGAGCTGGCAAGATTCAGAACTCTTTTCTAGGCAGGGTTTTCAGTATTTTTTTCAGGCCAGACAATCCTGTCTGTGATTCTCTTATCTTGGAAGGAAATCTCTGACTGTGTGGTTCATTCCTGACTTTGGAACTCAACTCACAAGGTAACCTCAAAGGTTAGAAACATCCATTTCCCAAAATTACCATTTGCTGACATGCTCAGAATAGGAAAAAGGGAGTCAACTAAGTTAGCCAGCATTCATGAAGAGCCTACTGGGTGCCAGACCGTGAACCCTGGGAAGGCAGAACAAGATAGCCAGGGACTGAGGTATAGAGCCTTAGGCTTTTCTAGGCAAGTTTCTGTTTTCAGATTCCAGGTGCTTCTTCTGCTAGTCACATGGGGGGAGGAAAACTCTTCCCTTCTCTCACCTTTCCCACCTCACTATACTTAGCCTAGGAGTTCAAGGGAGAGGAAGGACTAAAAAAGAAAACCAAGAGTCCTAAGGAGGAGGGGCTCCTCCTATGCATTGCAAGGGTCCATTTTCCTGACCATTAATTGCTAATGATCTTCAATGCAACCCTATGATCTAGGAATTGCTCAAGAGTTCTCTGTTTCATCTTAGCAATGGTCCTCAATCACCCTTATTACACCTACCTCTGACAGTTACTAGCTGGTGACCAAAGGTGAGGCAATTCAGTTCTCTGAGCCTCAGTTTCCTTCTTTTTAATATTGGATGAGAGGCAGTTTAGTGTAGTGGATAGAATCTAAAAGGCTTGGGTTCAAGTCCTACCTTTGGCACATACTAACTGTATTACTTTTGGTAAGCCACAATCTTTCATGGGAACGCCATAAGACTAAGTCCTGATTGCATCAGGAGTTTCCACAATGAGAATTCAGAATGATGATAAATCACATCTCTGCCCCTAAATTTGAAGATAATAATAATACTGAAGCTAGCTATATAACAAGATCATTGTGAAGAAACTGTTTTGAAAAGCTTAACAAGCTAGAGAAATGAGTTATTGTTTTGGTCTGTGGCTTGTTTGGGACCATGATGTTGGGAAGAGGAAGAATGAGATGCTTTTGGCTGCTCAATGAGGTGGATAGGGGCATCTAAGAGATGGGAAAGCTGATTCAAAGTCTAGAAAATCACTTATTTTGTGAGGGCAAAGGCATACATTTCTGGAGTTATTTCTGTAATGTTTGGGACAGAAATGATTTCAATTGGGGGGGCAGTATAAGTCAGGAAAGTTCTCAATTTGAACCTTAAGTCTGACACCTTTAAAGCTATTTAATTAAATATTTTTGGTTGTGTTATCTTAATTTCTGAATAGATTCCCTCCTTAGTTTCCTATTTGGAGAGCTATCCTCTGTGAGAAAGAATGAAAAAGCAAAAAAGAAATAAAGATCAGTTTGGCCAAATTAGTCAACACTTCAAACCTGTCTTAGAGTTTTATATTATATACTGTTTTCCAACTGTAGCCCTCACCTGTGCAAAGAAGAGAGAGATGTGAGCCTGGATAAGTGACTGAATTTCTCTGAGCTTCATTTCCTCATCTGTACAATGGGGACAATGTGACTCTCACTACTTGCCCTCCCTATGAGGTAATTTGCAAGTCTCAAGATTTTATAGGAACATGGACTTTTATTCTTATAACAAATTATGTTATTATTCATTTATTATTAATCATTTATAGTTACTACATATTCTTCTATTCATAACTTCCCCAGGAAATTGCTTTGCTAATGTCCTTATTTATTTTTTACAAATCAGGAAACTGAGGTTCAAGACCCATAGTCTCAAGAACAGTACTTAGAAATACTTAGACCTAATCCCAGGGTTTTTCTTTAATCTGATTATAAATCTAGAGTTATTTCCTCTACAATATGCTGTTCCTTAGGAAAGCCATAGACCAGGGCTGACTCAAAGATATACTCTGGTCATCTTTAGATTGAAGATGCTGGGTACAGGCCTATCCACAAGTCTTTAGATGTTCTTACATCAATTGAATCATTTCTTCACTGTGATGGGTTAAAGTTTGGGGAAACCAGACCTGTGAAAACCCCCAAATTCTTAAGGGTCTTTTTTTGTGACTTTTGGAGACTGAGTTAGATTAGATATTGATGGCCTATTAGCTTTGGGCTAAGGAGAAGCAATGTCAGTCTCTAAGCCCATTTACTTTGCTATGATCCATGATCACAGGTTGACTCTTTAGCCTCTATTAGTCATCTTGTAAATGCATGGTCCCCGATTACCTCTGGGATCAGATTTAAATTTCTTTGGCATTTAGGGCTCTTCATGGCCTAGCCTACCTCTCCAGATTTATTATAAATAGGCACTATATATTACTCCTAAGAGTTTTCAAGAATCAATTGTTAAATTTTCAGTTCCAACAATCACACCTTGGGAATCAGCAAAGCTACCAATCCAGTTTGGTTGATTATTCTGTTGATGGTCCAGTTCTTACCTTGTTGCCCAGAGGGTCCCAGCTTCATGAATTCTAGAGCACTGACTCTAGAGTAGTGGGTTCAAATGTTTCTTCTGTCACTTCCTACCTAGGGCACTATGGACAAGTTACTGAAAAGTTTCCTCACCTATAGACTGAGGGACAAGATAGCTTCAAAAGTCCCTTTCTGCTCTAGCCTTGGGATTCTCTGGTTCTTCGAGTTATAGACTTTGGGGATGGAAAGGGATTTTGGTGTCTACCTGGTCCAACCCTTTCCTTTTATAAAGGATAAAACTGAGGCTTAGAGAGGGAGGTCACATAACTAAAGTCAAAAGATGTCACAACTACCATTCGAATTCAACCTTTCTGATGTCAATTTTAATCCTCTTGGCATGGCACCACATTGCCTCCTCATCTCCAGCAGGGAGGAAACAATGAGCCAGACTCAGAGTCAGAGCTGGGGCTCAGCATAGAATGTTCTCTTTGACCCCACAGCTCCTTTGCTCCCCATCGCTGGTCTTTAGTTAGTTCTACTGGTCTTAGCAGGACCATCACCTAGTGATAGAGTGACTATGTCTTCTTCCCCTGTCTTTAGCAGGCATCAGAGAGTGAGCCTAGCAAGGGAAGAATTCTCAGCTAACCTAACATGAATCCAGAGCTTTGTGAGGGCCATATAGCTTGGCGTTTTGCTGGCACCACAATGGACCCCTTCACCAACAGAGGAAAGGAGTCTCCCAGTATGGTGGGAAGAGCACTGGACTGAGTTTGGGAATTGGGTTCAACTGACTACTTGTGTGAAAATAGGGAAGGCATCTTATCTTGCCTCTTGGGATCTCAGTTTCCCCATCTGTCAAATGAGAGAATTGAATTATCCAGTCTCTAAGGTGCCTTCCTTTTCTTTGCCTGAGACCCAATTTCTACCACTTGCTAGATGTGAGATCCTGAACCATTGATTGACTACCTTTCTCTAGTCGTGTTCAGATTTTATCTGAAGTATTGAATTCAGTTCTAGGGGCCATGGTATAAGAATGAGTCGGACAGTGTCCAGGCTAAATAGAAGGGTGAAGGACCTTGAATATATGATTAAAGGAATTGAGGATGTTTAGCCTGAGGAAGAGGAGACGGGGGGAAGGAAGATGATCCCTCATTTCCTTCAAGTCTTTCCTGATCTCTGTAGCTCCAAACATTAACCTCTCCCTGATTCTCCCAAATTCCCTTGTATTTACTTATTTTGAAATATGTCAAGATAGAGTTGAAGTTCTTAGAAGGTAGAATGACTGACCACCTTGCTGGGGAGGATTTACAGGGATACCTTTCATTTAGGTTTTGGCCTTGAGTTCCTTCCTGCTCTCCAATTCTGAGATTCTTGGATTCACTTCAGTCTCAAGTCAGCACCAAGCAACAAACAGTTGCTGGGACAGATTTTAAGCACTTAATAAATGCCTGTCAATTAACCGAAGTATTGGAAGACATGGAGTCCAAACTCATCATTTTACCAATATGGACACTAAGGATCCAAGAAGTTAAGAGACTCATCTAAGGTCACACAAGTTCTAAGAGACAGAAGCAAGATTTGAACCCAGATCCTTGGCCCACAAATCCAAGTTTTTTCTACTATATAATACTATCTTCAATCATTGGAAGACAGATTTGACTCGCTATATTTAGTATAGGGGAAGAACTAGGAACAAGGGACAGAATTGATTTTGTATTCCTTTTTTATATGGTTTATATCCTTATTTTTGTCTTTATTGTTCCTCATCAGAAGAGAACAAATTTCCTTGAGGGAAGAGTTGTCTTATAGTAGGAGTTGAATAAATTCAACTGAATTGATATTTCAGAGATTCAAATTTAGGCTTCACGTAAGAATAATCTTAATGGTGAGAGTTGTCACATAGAGGAATGGGTTGGCTTGGGTGATAATGGCTACCTCTCTTTGGAGGTCTCCCAAATTCTAGTCTAGCATAGGTTGTAGAGGAGATCCTTGTTCAGATATGGATTAACCAGAATCTTCTGAGGCTATCTGATCCAACCCCCTCATTTTAGGGAGTCAGGGACTCAACACTCTCAGAATGCTGTCTTGCCAAAGCTGATCCAATTCTGAGCCATTTAATGTATCTCTCCACGCATCTTCTAATCATGAGTGTCCCACTTTATTATTATTATTATTTTTAAATTTTTTGCAAGGCAATGGGGTTAAATGACTTGCCCAAGGCCACACAGCTAGGTCATTATTAAGTTTCTGAGGTCGGATTTGAACTCAGGGACTCCTGACTCCAGGGCCGGTGCTCTATCCACTGCGCCCCATGAGTGTTCCACTTTTTAACTCTTCTAGGCTGCATTGTCCAATAAAAACGTAAATGGCTGCATATAGAATTTATTATTTATCTAGGACTGCAACGTAGCCCAAATTACCAATGAGTATAATAATAAAATATTATAATGCCATTAGGATTCGAAGGTCACACATGACCTGCAGGCCATAGGTTGGATGCACCTATTCTACATCATCCACTTTGTTTCTGAAGACAAGTCTGGTTTCATAGGATTGGTTTGATCTCTTGTTTCCATCCGCAGACCAGATTTGACTGAGCAGACTAACCTAAGGAGATGCTTTGGTCCTTTCAAAATAGATGACTATTTGGCTGTGGCTGACTACATTATGGATTTGTACTGGTTTGATCTGCAAGTTGTGAAGTAAAAACATTGATTTTTTTTATCCAGATAGTTAGCTTCTACAACCTACAATTCTACATAGATCTCCAATCTATGGTAACATATTTACCCCTCTGTTCTTTGCTCCCTTCCCCCTTCCCCAGCTCAGAAGAGAAGCCGTCCCTGAGCAGAAACTAAGAAACTGGAGAACGATACATCTCTGGTGAGCTAGGCTGTATTTCCAACTTCCTTTGAAGTAGCTAGGAGCCAATATATAGTTGATATTCATTATGCTCCATTTGTAGAAATGGAGATCTCTGTTGTCTGTTTACTGAGAGTCCGATAAACTCTGCCCAAGTGTGTTTCAAAATCTCAGAAAGCTTCTCATGCTCGTACAGATTTTCTAATGGCCTTACTGTTTTGGGTAAATCAGAGGAAATATAATATTGATGGTGCCACAGTGGATAGAGTGTCTATTCTAGAGTCAGGAAGTGTCCTCTTTCTGAGTTTAAATCTGACCTCAGATTTACTTTACAACATGTGTGACCCTAAGCAAGTTATTTCACTTTATTTGCCTCAGTTTCCTCATCTGTAAAATGAGTTGGAGAAGGAAATGGCCAGTTTTCTCATCTGGAAATAAATGACTTCACTCTCTTTGCCAAGAAAACCCCCAAAGAGGTCACACAGAATTTGACAGGACTGAAATGAATGAATGAACCAAAAAATTCCTTGTTCTCAAGGCCCATCATGAATATATCAACATTTTCTCCAAGGTGCTGCCAGGTGCTAGGGATACATTAAGTGAGGAAAAAAAATAGGATCTAATCCCTGCACTCAAAGGAGCTTTCAATTTCTATAATCTGGACTGAGAGACCTTAGGTAAGTCATTTTTACCTCTTTTATGTATAAATACCTTTGATTGTGATACCTTTGATGTATAAAATAAAGGGATTGGACTAGTTTATAGATAGATGAGGGGACTGGACTAGATTAAAGAGAGATGAACAGAGAGATGGATGGGTGATTGGATGGCTAGACAGATGATCAGGTAGGTAGGTAGGAAGACAGAGGAATAGATGGATGACCAGAGATAAGGAAAGATGGTTAGATACAGTAATGAATGGATAGATAGTCATAAGCATGGATGGAGAGGGAGAGAATTTACTAAGTGCTTATCATGTGCTAGGTACTATATCTTTTGTGAGTGTGAGACAATCAGGGTCCCACAGCTAGCAAGGATCAAATATCTAAGGTTAGATTTGAACTCAGTTTCTCCTGATCCCCCTGTGCCACCTAGGTGCCCCTAGATACTATATTAAGTGTGGGAATACATACATATCTCTCTCTCTCTCTCTCTTTCTCTCTCTCTCTCTCTCTCTCTCTCTCCCCTCCCCATACAACAAAAAGAAAGACAATACCTGCCTCAAGGATCTTACAGTCTAAAGGGGGCTGAAGATCAAGGGAGAAAGGTAAGAGGGAGGGAAGGCCAGGGGCTTCTGACTGAGTCTGGACTGGAATTGAAGTCTGCATAGCTGGGGAGGATTCTTCCTCAAATGGAATAATTCACCAATGGAAAGAAGGCTATAGGGGAAGAAGCATTACCAGGCAAGAGAAGCTGCAGGGGAGTGGTGGGCCAGGCTTGGTTTGAGGTGAGCATCAGATAACCACAGGGGTCCTTTCCAACTCTAAATCTGTGATGAAAAGTGATGTGGCAAAGGAGAGCTAGCCAGGGAGTTTGGAGGAAGGAGAGATGATTTTCACTTGGGTTGGGGAGGTTCCTAGAAGCTTCATGGAAGAAGAGAAGAGGGAAAGTGACTCAGCTATGATCATATAGCTAGCCAGGGAAAGAATCAGAATCTGAACCCAGATCCTCTGAAAGCAAGGCCAGTGCTCTTTCCATTGTGTGACAGCATTTCATGCTTTAATATTATAACCTCTTCTTTATAAGACAAAACTTGTCAGAGGGTAAGCCCTGACTCAGAGATCTCAGGCTCAAATCCCAGCTCTGTGGCTTACTTACTGCCCATGTGATCATGGAATTCCATTTCTCTCTGTTTCCAAGACTTGTTCTCCCTCATTTCTTTCTGGGCTCCATGCCTCTCTTTCCAAACTTCTTTTTCCACCATATCCAGAAATCTTCTCACCCCGAATGATCCCTTCCTCTCTGTGGTTTATTCCTCTGAGGGATCACATCTTCCCTGAATGTCCATTTTAAGGCCAGCTGTGTCCACTCCTTTATTTTGCTGCACTTCTGATTCACCAGAGTTCTCAAAGGTCATTTGTATAATATTATTTCTTATGTTATAATATAATTTATAATAAAGAATAATAAGGAAATGAAACACTTTAGCAAAATAAACAACTCTTCAGACAAATCCTTCCAGATATGCAGTATTCCTCACCCTACTGGAGTGTATTATGCTCAGGGAGGACTGGCACCTATGGTGTGAGAGATATCAGGCCTTTTTCCAGGCTGCTCACCCACCTTTGGGATCTACCTGTCACCCAACTTTCACCTGTTAGCTACAAGAAGCCACAACATGCTCAGCAGCCACATCCTGGTAAAACCCTTTTGGCAGATGGGCTAACCCAGGTTGAGGGTGGCCAACAGGTCTCAAACCTGACCCTGGTTAGGAGGGGTGTCTATCCCAAGTATGTGAAAACTTCTGGTGGAATGGGTGATTGAGAACAATTTGTTTCAATGGCCATGAAGGCAGTTGAAGTAGGCTTTGAATTTGGTCAGACATCAAAGACACCAAGATCATCCACCGCATCCTGGAATATCGCCAGTCATTTTGACTTTTGTCTTGCCACTGGATTACAATGACTCTGGGAGAAAGAAAGAGGCTGATGACTTTGGGCAGCTGTTTCCCTTAAATCCAATTCAGATGTAAGTCAAACCATCACCCCCAGTTAATCTGGGCAGTTTGCGTTTTTGTAAATATTCATCCATTTCACACAGGTTAGCAAATTTATTGGCATACTGTTCAGCAAAATAGCTCTGAATTATCTCTGTATTTTCCTCCTCGTTAGTGGTTAGTTCACCCTTTTCATTTTTGATACTGGCAATTTGGTTACCTTCTTTCTTTTTTTTTGTTTTAAATCAGATTAACCATTTTTCATAAAACCACCTCTTAGCTTGATTTATTAGGCCAATGAAGACATCACCCTCTGATGCCAATAGTCCTCTCAGAAAACGAAGAAGGCAAAACAACAATCCCCCCAGAATCCCTCATTGCAGCAAAGGAGATGCACATTTTATTTTTTCCAATTTTTAAATATAAATATTTCATTTGTTTAAAAATTATTGACAATAGTAGTTTCTACCTATCATTTTTATAATGTTTTGATTTTTTCCAATTTTAAAACTTTTTTGTTAAAGTTTTGAATTCGAAATTCTATCCCTCCCTGAGAAGGTAAGCTATCAGAGGTAGGACACATGTATGCAAATATGTAAAACATTTCCATAGTAGTCCTTTTGTACAAGAACACTTGAGTGAAAGAAAAAAATAAAAGAAAGAATGTGAAAAACAGCAAACTTCAGTTGGGATTCAATCAATATTAGCTCTTTTTCTGGAAGTGGATAGTTTGCTTCATCATTAGTCCTTTGGGATTGTCTTGGATCCTTGTCTTGGTGAGAATAACTAAGTCGTTTATACAATTCTTCATTGCACAACACTGCTGGTATTGTGTGTAACTTTCTCTTGGTGCTGTTTACTGTGCATCAATTCATGTAAATCCAGGCTTTTTTCAAATCATCCTGCTTGTCATTTCTTATAGCAGAATAATATTCCCTTACGATTATATACCTTAGCTTGTTTGGCCATTCCCCAATTGATGAACATCCTTTTGATTTCCAATTCCTAGCCACCACAGAAAGAGCTGCTGTAAATATTTTTGTACAAAAATGTCCTTCCCCCCTTTTTTGGATGTCTTTGGGATATAGGCCTAGCAATGGTATTGCTGAATCGAAAGGGGTGTGCACAATTTTATAACTCTTTGGGCATGGTTCCAAATTGCTCTCCAGAATGGTTGGGTCAATTTAAAAGTCTACCAATAGTGCATTAGTATTCCAGTTTCCTGCTTCCCCTCGATCTTTCAACATTTTCCTTTTATTGATCACTCTGACAGGTGTGAGATGGTAAGAGATACATTTTCATAACTCCTCCCAATCCTCAGATTTTTAGATCATAAGTTTCATGTGAGCAAGGGCCATATATTTTCATTGTCATGATTTCGGAAAAATCAAAAACCCTCTCCCAGACTTCAGTTTTCTCTGATGATCTCAGAATTTCCTTCCAGCTTTTGAGCCTAAACTTATTTTCTTGTGGCTGGAGGCTATGTTTCTATGGAGCTTTGAAGTCCTATGGAGCAGTGGTGAGGTGGCATGGTGGGCAGACCACTCAGATCCTCATACTTATTACTGAATTCTGCCTATATGAATTTTCTCATATAAAAATTCTCTTTTTCCATCTATTTTTCTCTGTCTCTGCATCTCCTGCCCCCAGACTCTGCTATGGTGAGAGTCAGAGAGGATGCTCTCCTCAATTGCCTCCTCTAATGACATTCTCAAGAAGCACACCCAAATTAGCAAGACCTGACTTGACTCCATTTATCTCAACTGTCAAATTAAATGATAATGTAAACATTTAAAACTAAGAAAGGTAAACACACTTTAAAGAAACAGATCAGAGGAAAGGCTTCAGGCTTCCACAAGGGGAGAAGGGAAATCCAGATAGAATTGTTTCATGGAGTCTGAAATCCCTGTGTCTCAGGGGCCCCAACATCTCTCCTGCCTGCCCGTATGACTATTCCTGTGTTCCTTGAGACTTATTTCATTCCTTTCTCTTTTCTCCTGTTCCTCTAGTTCTATCTACCTCCTCCTCTGAGGCCCCAGTCAAAGGTCCGTCCTCGACAGAGAAGACTGGTAAACTGATGACCCTGACCAATGGGCTGGTTCCATCCAGTGCAATCACAGAACTTTGCAAACTTTTGTCAAGGGATGAAAGGATATAGATTTTTACTTCAGAAGAAGTTTATTGTCTTTGTTATGTTCCCATTACGCTTTGTAATTACATCAACTACCAAGGAGGAAGGCTGGGGATAATTAAATCTTATTCTCCTTCCAAAACCAAGAGAACATTGTCTATAGAAGCAGCAATATTGTTTTAAGAATGACTTTGAGTGACTAAGTCATTTAGATTATTGTAAATACACAAATTAAAAATAAAGAACATATGAAGAGATGCCATCTGTATCCAGAGAAAGAACTGATAAATAGAAATATGTATCGAATAATTATATATATATGTGTAAATATATTTACATAGACATACATACATATATACATATATAGCCATATCTATAGATGTCTACTAGTAGCAATCTCTAGGGCAGAGAGGAGGAGAGGGAAGAAATAATTTATATGATAACTTTGTATATTTGGAGGGAATAGCAAGTTGTATGTGGTGGATTTGTAGTTTATATATCACATCTTTTTTAATGTATCATGTTATGGAAATGCTCATTTTGATCAATCAATTGAAAATAAATAAATTAAAAAATAATCCCAACACTATTTCGAAAAATCCTACCTTCCTTATAGATGTGTGTGTGTGTGTATCCTTTCTCCTGTTTTATTCCATGTTCCATGTGGGTAGAGGTCATATGTTGGTCATCTTTGTGTTTCCCTCAGTGGCAACTTGGCAGAGTGGTAGGCATATAATAAGTGCTTAGTAAGTGGTTATTAAATACAGAGATCTGAGGCCCACCTGAAGGATAGGTCTTTGAAACTGTGTAAGGCAAGGGCTGATTACCTGCCACAGGCATTAGGAATTTGTGGCTTTGATCTTCAGTTGTGTTTAATTCTTTATGACTTCATTTGGGGTTTTTCTTGGCAAAGGCACTGGAATGAATTGCCATTTCCTTCTCCAGCTCATTTTACAGATGAGGAAACCGAGGCAATCAGGGTGATATGACTTGTCCAGGATTACACAGCTAGGAAGTATTTGAAGTCATATTTGAACTCAAGGGTAAGTCACTGAACCCTGTTTGCCTCAGTTTTCTCATTTGTAAAATGAACTGGAGAAGGAAATGGTACACTACTCTAGTGCATATGCTAAGAAAACCCCAAATGAATCACAATGAGCTGGCCACGACTAAAAAAATGACCAAACAAGCTGAGTCTGCTCCATTCCAGGCCAGGCATTTTGTGCACTGTGGTGCCATCTAGTAGCCATTGGGTTGGTGATGATGATGATGATGATGATAATGATGATGATGATGTTTGTCCTTCATTCTTGAAGAAGACCATGACAACAGGGAGGTGATGCCAAGACAAGCACATGAATTGGATTTAAGTGAGGGGATGCAGTGCTAAGTCACCAGTCTCACTTTCTTCTTTGGAGCCTTCTGGGTCCAGTGGCCAGATAGGGATCAGGATGACTGGAGATGGCCCTGGGTGCAAGGTACTCAAGATTAAGTGACTTGCCCAAGGTCACACAGCTAGTAGCTAGATTTGAGCTCTTGTCCTCCTGACTCCAAGGCCATTGCTCTATCTATTGCACACCTAGCTTAGGAATTAGGTAATGTTTATTCCCTTTTCTATTTAGGAAGTATTTCTTCCTCTCTCTGTGATGTGTGCCTGTGTCTTAAAAGTTAGCTGTTTCATTTAGAAATAGATGATCTCCAATCCAGATGAATTTTGGATTCAACAGACTTGTTTTTCCCCTGAAAGTGTCTAGCTCAAAATCCCTTTAGATCTTGGGTTGCAGGTAACTGTAAAATTATCCTGGCAATTACTGAATCTTTCCAAGGCTCTCTGGTTGCGGACATCTAGACTCCACAGCACGGTGAAAGGTTCTTTCTTCATTTCATCTGTCCACTCTGATTACAGCTAACCCAGGACCATGCTATTCTACTGAGTGACTGGCTCAGTTTCAGTAACACGAAGCCGTAACCAGCTGACCTAACTAACCACAAATCAACATGAATTCTTCATGGTTGCTTTTTTCTCACGCAATATTCCATGACATTGATCTACTGCAGCTTGTTTAGACATTTATTTACATAGTCCCCAATGCTTATGTCTCCTGCCTTGACTGATTGTCTTGCTTTGGGAAAAAATTATTCTGAATTTAATAATTACCCAACAAAATGGGTGTTCCCATAGACCTTTAGAGCGGAATATAAAACTGACTTTCATCTATTATATAGAGCTTACTCTTCTTTTTAGGAAAGAATTGAGGCCATAATAAATTCAACCTGTAGCTTTCAATGCTGTGTGCTGAGAATAGTTTCTTTTATAGACCTCGAGGGGCAAGGTTTGATCCTGCCTTGGTCTAATGGCTATCTACCCTCTAATTCTAGCAAGGTGGATGAAATAGCGTCCCTCTTTTTCTAGAAGAATTAAACACCCCTTCTAAGACATTTACATTCCACTAAAGAGGTTGGGGGGAAATCAATTGTTTTGGGTTTTCCCATCAGCTCATCTCTTTCTACATGTTTCATACACTATCTTCTACAGGAAGCCTTTTCTCCTCTTTGCCTCTCCAGATGCTGGTGCCATTGAAATGATCTTGAGTTAACTTTGCATGGTCTGAGAGGTATATCTATATCTATATATATATATATATATATATATATATATATATATATATATATATATACATATATCTCCTAAACTAGAATATAAGCCCCTAGAGGGAAGGAACCATTTTGCCATTTTGTCTTTATCTCCCAGCAGCAATTTCCATGTTGGGTATTAATAGGCGTTTAATAAATGCGCATTGACTGATTAACTAGAAAAGCTTACATCCCATGGGGGAGAGGGAATGATTTGTCCGTAGATAAGTCAATGTTAACTATTGCCAGAGAAAATACAGAGTGTTTTGCTGAGAGGAAGAAAACACAAAACTGGGAAGGTGAGGGGAAGGGAGTAAGCATTTATTGAGCACCTATTATGTACTAATCTCTTTATTAAGTATGCTACACATATTTTCTCATTTGATCCTCAGAACAATCCTATGAGGCAACATAGATAACGATTACAATTATTTTATTTTATTGTTGTTATTGCGTCATTTCAGTTGTGTCTCTGTGATCCCATTTGGGGTTTTCTTGGCAGAGATACTTGGGTGATTTGCCATTTCTTACTGCGGGTGATTTTCTAGTTGAGGAAACCAAGGCAAACAGGGTTAAGTGACTTGCCCAGGGTCACACAACTGGGAAGTATCTGAGGCCAGATTTGTACTTATGAAGGTGCATCTTTTTGATTCCAAGTCTACTGTATCCCCTGTGCCACCTACCTGCTTTGGTCCTGTTATTGGCTCCATTTGAACAACTGAGGAAACTGAAGTAACGAAAGGTTAAATGACTTGCCCAGGGTCACACAGTTAGTAAGTATCTGAGGTTGGATTTAAATTCAAGTCTTCTTGATTCTAGACTCCCAGTTCTCTCCACTGGGCCACTTAACTGCCTCCAGCTAGATCAGAAACATCCAAGGCTGAATTTGAGTTGAATCTTGAAGGAAAATTGGAGATATTTGGAGCCAAAGGTGAGGGAAGAGATTATGCCATATGTGAAGAAGTGAGAAATGGAACCTGGTGTCTGGAGGGCACAGCTTTGCCCGTCTTGCTGATTCAGGAACCATCTAGAAGGAGGGAGAAGGCAGCCGTTTGATCTATCCCTTCTTCATCTGGTTAAGGAGACTAACCAGCATTCTGCTTTCTTCTCTCATTTCTCAAAACCCAATAACACAGCAGCCATGACATTAGTTTGTGAATTATGTAGCAATGTTCTAGCAGCTCGGCCACTTTCTGAGACTTTCTAAAAAATCCAGAGAATAAATATCAGTATTTTTATTGCCCACCACATAATAGGAATATAACTTATTACCATCAGAGAGCCCGGTATTCAGCCATGGACATAAATCTAGAGATCCAATTGAGTCCATATGCATTTAAGCAAGACATGGCCTACGTAGGCAAGCCGGGGATGTAATTGGAATGTGGAATGGTGTATTTGGATTAATCACATTCTGAATATTAACTGTGCATTATGCTGATTTTATTGTAAATATATTCAAGCCACTCAGCGTGTGTACCTGACTCCAGATTGTAAAATCAGAATGGGGAATGTCCTTAATGCAGTGTTTGGAACAGCCCTGGCTTCCGTGTATAGGGCCTGGTTTCTCTTTCCTCCAAAGAAAACAAGTTTTTTCCAATTCTCTGCAGGGGCTGTGGGATACAACTTATTATGTGCAGCACTCTGAAAACAATTGATGTTTATTTTCAGCTACCTGGCCCAGAATGAACTGGTGGTTTTTGGGTTTTGAGTTGTTTTTTCTGATGTCTCTTGATGCATTCAAGGAAGTTGATCCTGGAGGTCATTCTTGACAAAAGAGATCTACTCAATCCTTGCTTTTCTTTATGGGGATGGGTGATCCATTGTAGCAAGGGTTGAGGGAGGAGGGAATAAAGAGGGTGGGGAAGAAGTCTTAGAATTGTAATGCTTCTCACAGACCAGATGACCCAGGAATAGATGATGCAGAGGATGCCAAAAAAGGAGGAAATTTAGTTTTGGAATAAGGGAAAAAATTCTAAACAAAGCTGATTCAATGTGGGATGACTGGGTGACAAATTCTCAGAGATGTTACAGAGTGGATACAGATCAACGTGTGTATGTATAAGATGTATGTTCTCAACCCTTCACAATCAAAAGTAAGGTCAGTTCTGCCTCTCCTGCTACCCCCTCACTGCATGTCCCTGGCACAGACGTGGAGTTCAAGGAGGAGCTGACCAAAGAGTCAGGTCGACCACACATCATGTTCTTCCTCTGACCCACAATAATTGTGTGCCCTTATGGATCAGTCAATCAACTAACATTTATTACATGCCTACTGGGAACCAGACACTGGTAGCAAAAAAAAAAAAAGCAAAAGGTGGTTTTTGTCTCTTAAACAACTCACAGATTAATGGGGAAGAAGACATGCAAACAACTGGGTGTAGACCGGATATTAGGGCTTGTCTCAAGAAAGACTGGGGAAGGCTCTTGAAAGAGATGAGAATTTAAAGGAGATTTGAAGGAAGGTAGGGAAGCCAGAAAAACTGAAAGGATGAGATGAAGAAGATGGGGTAGTTAGGTTGTGCAGTGGTTAGAACACTGACCCTGAAGTCAGGAGGACCTGAGTTCAATTCTAACCTCAGACAGTTAATAGTGACCTAGCTGTGTGACCTTGGGTAAGTCACTTAACCCCCTTGCCTGGCAAAAAGAAAAAGAAAAAGAAAAGAAAATACTTGGAACCTGAAGATGGAGCACTGTGTTTATGGAGCAAGGATGTAGATCAGAGTCACTGGTATAAGGAGACTTGAAAGAAGCACTTTGAAAAGCAGAGGATCCTAGAGGTAATAGGAAGCAACTGGAGTTTATGGAACAGAAGGATGACTCAGTCAGATCTGTGCTTTAGGAAGATCAATTTGATGCAGGAAAACCAATGAGCATGTTATTACAATAGTCTAGGCTGCCAGAGGAGAGAAGGCAGTGCAGAAGACAGATGTTACAAAGGTAGAAATGACTGGACTTGATAACTGATTGGCTAAGGGGGTGTGTTATCAAGGATGATACCCAGTCTTTAAGGCAATATACTGCAGAGAAGTCGAAAAGAATAAGGAGTGAGAGATTTGGCAATTAAGAGATGCTTGGTAACTTTGGGAAGGGAAGTCTCCGTTCTGTGGTGGGGTCAGAAGCAGTGTCGTAGAGTTAAGAAAAGAGTGAAAGGCGTGTGCAAAAATATTCACAGCAGTTCTTTTCATGGTGATGAAGAATTGAAAACTGTGGATTGAGCAGCGGCCCTGGAGTCAGGAGGATCTGAGTTCAACTCTGGCCTCAGACACTTAATAATTACTTAGCTGTGTGGCCTTGGGCAAGTCACTTAACCCCATTGCTTTGCAAAAAACAAACAAAAAAAAGAATTGAAAATTGAGGGGATGCCCATCATTTGAGGAATGGTTGAACAAACTGTGGAATATGAATATAATGAAATATGATGAGCAAGGAGATTTCAAGAGAACCTGGAAAGACTTGCATGCTGATGCTAAGTGAAATGAGAAGAACCAGGAGAACATTGAACACTTTATTTGTTTTTTAATTTAATTTTATTTTTAGGTTTTTGCAAGGCAATAGGGTTAAGTGGCTTGCCCAAGGCCACACAGCTAGGTAATTATTAAGTGTCTGAGGTCACATTTGAACTCAGGTACTCCTGACTCCAGGGCCATGCTCTATCCACTGTGCCACCTAGCTGCCCCCTTGAACACTAACAGCAACTTTGTGTGATGTTCAGCTATGACAGAATCAGCTCCTCTTAGCAATGCAGCAATCAAAGACAATTCTAACAGATCTGTGATAGAAAATGCCATCCACATCTGTGGAAAGAACTATGGGATTAGTTGAAGGTCAATCAAAGCAGATTATTTTCATCTTTAAAAACTTTTGTTTTGTCTTTCTCATAGTGGCTCCCTCTTCATTTTTATTATATAAATATTTTATTTGCTTTCCAATCATATGCAATGGTAGTTTCTTCCAATCTTTTTTCATGAGGTTTGGAATTTTACAATTTTTCTCCCTCCCTCGCTTCCCTCCCCTGCTCCCCAACAGAAGGCAAGCTGATATAGGTTTTACATTTGCATCCATGATGAGATCGAAACTGAACTTGTTCTAAGAGAAGAATCAGATCCAAATTCTGATCCAAATCCAGATCCTTATTCTGATTCTTCTTTCACAGAGTGACTAATAGGGAAATGTGTGTAGCAGGATTGTGACATATCAAATTGCTTGCTATCTTAGGGTGGGGAGAGGGAAGAGTGGAAGGGAGAAAACTTTACAAAAATGAATGCTGAAAACTATTTTTAAATATAATGGAACAAAATAAATAAAAATTAAAAATCAAAAAAAGAACAGAATTCAAGGAGAGAAGTAAAGGCTTCCCACTGTAGACAGCCTTCTCAAAGATTTTACACAAAAGGGAAAAGAGTTAGAGGATGATGGTAGGGAGGATTTTTTGAGGGTGGGAATGATTGTGTGTAGGCAATAGAGAAGCAACCAGTTGACAAGAGAGATTGAAGATAATTGAGATAATAGGGATGAAAGAGGGGGTAATCTGGATAATAAAGGGTAGTCAGGGGTCACCTATATATAGTAGGGTTTGCAATTGTGCTTGGTGGGAGAGGCACCTGATGCTGCATTATAAGATACCTCTTAAGGTGAACTCCTTGGCAAGGAGGACCACCTCTTCTTGTGAAATGGGTGAAGGGAAAAATGATTGAGGAAGGCATCTGAGTGGTGTATGAAAAGGAACAAGAAGGAAGAGGGAGCTGGTCTACAAATGGTCTCATTTTTTTCTCCAATAGCCAAGATTCTTAGCTGGAGAGAACAGAAAGAGGGAGACAAGGAAATCTGAGGAGAGTTGAAAAGAACTGGCAAAGCTGTTCTGATGAGTGGGGCAGTGAACTGACTAGGGAGGTATAAAAGGATCATCTTGCTGAAAGCCCAGTTGAGGTTAAGTAACATAAATTTGTACTGGACCCAGTTAGCACAGTTTCAACATTTTCTTCAGCTATATTCAACAACAGTTGAGTAGAAAAGAAGCAAGTCAAATGGTAGGAATGATCCAGGGCTGTGGCTTGGCAAAGCAAGATCCTAGATCAGGTAGAGAGACAAGGGACTTAATAGCAGAGAACAGTAGAGATTTGAATTGGTTCACCAAGAAAACAAGATGAAGAAGAGAAGGGAAATGAGAAAACTTGGGAAAGAACTGAGGGGTAAAGGGATTGGAAGTCACAGTGAAGATGAAGAGCAGGGTTGGGGGAAGTGGGGGAAATAGAATGACAATAAGATAAAGAAATTGCTGAATCCATGAATCTGGAAGCGGAACAATGAGTGATGACAAGATCAAAGGTTTGACCATCTCTCTCTCTCTCTCTCTCTCTCTCTCTCTCTCTCTCTCTCTCTCTGTGTGTGTGTGTGTCTGTAATGGGAAGGAGGAGAAGGTCATGGGAAATGAGTAAGCTGAAGAATGGGATGGTTAGGGAGTCTGACAGTATCAGCATGTAGGTTGAAATTCGCTGGTATGAGGACTGAAGTTGGGAAGGATAGTAATAGCTAGCATTTACAGTCAAGCATTGCGTTTAGAACTTTACAATGATTATTTCATGTGATTCTCACAAAAACTATTACCCCATTTTACAGATGAGGAAACTGAGGTAAATAGGTTAGGTGATTTATCCAGAGTTACACAGCTAATAGGTGTCTGAGGTCAGATTTAAATTCAAGTCTTTTGAATTTCCAGCCCACCTGTGCACTCTGCCAGGGAAGAACTGGGAATCCAGCACCACACTGGTTGCAGCAGGAAGCGCACTGTTCTAAAAGTCTGTAGAGAACCACTGAGAATTTTGATTCTGTGACAAATATGGACTAAGTAAACCTCAAAGGAGGGGAGGTTACTGAGTGATGGTGGTTGAGGGAGTGAGAAACTGGCAGTGAGAAAAGGCGCCCCTGCTTTGACCAGTGGGTCAGCCTGTATGAGAAACCCTGGAAAGGGTTATCAGGGAAGTTGTGTTACCAGAGGGGATTTGCCACTCTGTGAGTGCCAGATGACAGAGTGAGCAAGAAAGGAAAAAATGCAAGATGAAATCTGTTTTGTTACCTATGGAGCAGGCATTCCAAAGAATACAGTGGAAGAGTCGGGTAACAGAATAGGACTTGGGTTGAGATGGATGGAAATAAGGGAGTGCTTAATGAGGTGGATGGAGAATAATGTTTGAACTAAAGCGACTAGGTGTTCAGAATGATTGGAATTAGATGAGGATGATGGGGTGGAAACATGCTCATCATTGGGGACTGAGTTCAACTGGTCTATCAGTCTCTGGTGGATTTATCCCAGGGTGTCAGGCAGCTGTGGGTGGCTGGAAAGTAGGATGTGGGGGTATGGAGGGTGCTGTGTAGGATCAAGGCAAGCTCTATAAAGGTGTAGGTGGCTGAAGTGGGTACCTGGAGCAAGATGGAATAGCTAAGGGGATTCTTCTTTTCCTCCTCCTCCTCCTCCTCTTCCTCCTCCTCCTCCTCCTTCTTCTTCTTCCTCCTCCTCCTCCTCATCTTCTCCTCCTTCTCCTTGTTCTTGTTCTTCTATCCTTATTAACTGATTGTGTAGAGTTAGTGGTTAATTCAATGGTACCTTTATAAGGCATAGCACTCCCTCTCTTCAAAACAATTCACTTGCAAGTCATGGCATCATCTTCCTGATGCCATGGGTCTCTTTGAGCATGAAGGACAAACAACGTTCATAGTGGAAAAAGTCTGGAAAAGAGAAGATTCAAGGAGGATATGATGGCAGTGGGGATGGGAGATGCATTGACCCTGTTCTGCTTGGCCCTAGAGAGAAAGACAAAGGGTGATGGGTGGAGAACACAGAGAGGTATATTTAGATGTCTGGGATAGAACTGATGACTGGAAAAAGCTTTTACTTTTTCCAAAGTGAAAGGATTGCTTTGGAAGGAAGTGAACCCTCCCTCATTGGAGGTCTTCATGCCGAAACCAGATGATCATTTGTTAGATGTTATAGTGAAGATTTTGATGGATTGGATTGGGTGGTCAAGGTTAAAGATCCAGGAACTGCCTGGAATGCTCTTCCTCTTCACCTCTGCCTGGCTACTTCTCTGACTTCCTTCAAGTCTAAGCTGAAATACCACTCACTGTGAAAACCTTTCCCAGCTGACTTAATGCTGGGAATACAGTGGAAGAGGTTGGGGTTAAGTGGCTTGCCCAAGGCCACACAGCTAGGTAATTATTAAGTGTCTGAGGTGGGATTTGAACTCAGGTCCTCCTGACTGCAGGGCCAGTGCTATTTATTGTCTTTATCTTGTGTGTATGAAGATGTTTGCATATTCCCCCTGGCCCCATTAGACTGGAACTCCTGGACCACAGAGACTCTGTGAGTGTTTTCCCCTTTTCTTTGTATACAGTAAGTGCTTATGAAATAATTGTTGACCAATTATCTGAATTTGGCACCAGAGGACCTGAGTTCAAATTCTTATCATTATCTGTTTGAATTTAGACAAGTCACTTAATCTCTCTGAGTTCATTTCCTCTACAGGCATTTAGGTTAGGCAACCATAAGCTGTAAATCTATGAACCATAATTTGATCAATTCCACATACACGTACTGGCCCTTTAGACTGAAGGAGCAAAGGGAGCAGCTAAGTGGTACTATAGGGCATGGGACACTCATCCTGAGTTCAAATCCAAGCTTAGATACTTACTAGCTGTGTGACTCTTGGCAAGTCACTTTACCCTGCTTGTCTCAGTTTCTTCATTGGTTAAATGAGCTGGAGAAGGAAATGGCAAATCCCTCCAGTATCGCTGCCAAGAAAATCTCCAATGGGGTCGTGAAGAGTCAGATGTGACTGAAGTGACTGAATAGCAACACACACACACACACACACACACACACACACACACACACACAAACACACAATCTTACCCTCGAGATACTTACTTTACTGGGGAAACACTGCTGGTATACAAATGGTACATTTTGCAGCTGCTAGTTTCAGATCCATGGAACAAGATACCCCTGTGCAGGGAACTTCCTGAGATCCCCTGTCACCTCCCCACCTTTGTGTGTGTGTGAAAGAGGAGAGGGAGAAAATGAATAGGGGGAAGAGGGGGGAAAAAGGGAAGAAGGTGAGGAAAAGGAGGAAGAGGGGGAAGAAGTGGAGGAGGAAAAGAAAAGAAAAAAGGAAGAGGAGGAGGAGGAAGAAGAGGAGGAATAGAAGGAGGAAGGGAAAGAGGAGGAAAAGGAAGAAGAGAAAAAAGAAGGAAGAGGAGGTTGTCTCTCCTTTAGATTATAAACTTCTTGAAGCTAAGGTTGACTTTTCTATTTATTAATTGCATCTCCAGAACTTGACACAGTGTCTGGTACCTAGTAGGAGCATAATAAATGTTTACTGAAAACAATCAATGATTCAATCAGCAATTATTAGATGACTGAAATGTACCCTGAATATATTATATACTAGCAATAAGACAAAAATGAGACAATCGCTGCCCATGCTGGGTTGCAGGAGACCAAATATATAAAGAATATAGAATACAGCAAAGTATATGAATGTATATGAATGACCAGGGTCCAACTCAAGCGCTTCAGGCTTGGGTTTGGAATGAAATAAATTACTCAGAGACCATCTCTCAGTTATCAATTCAGTTTCCCAAATAATAGAATGGAAAGGATGCTGCTGGAAGATCAACATTTTCCCCCATGGGTGCAGCATTCTTGTCCCTGCATTGGGGGGAATCATCGATGTCTGTCAGGAGAAAGGAGCCCCCAACTTCCCTCACTCTATGTTTTTGAGCTTATATTTAGGATTATTGATTTAGAGCTGGAAGGGACCTTGAAGCTCATTCTCATTTAACAGATGAAGAAACTGAGGTCCAGGGAAGGAAATCACACAGCCTAAAAGTGTTGGAATCAAGATTTGAACCCAAGTCTTTCTAACCTGTGATAGCTAGAGCCTTATTTGGTTCTTGGATCAAATGCATCATAAGCATGGTTTCATGTTCTTACTTTAGAGATGAAGCAGGGACCATAGGGAGATGTTGCTTCTATCACTCATTGGCATCAAGGCAGATTTCACAAGGGAAGTGGCACCTGATGATCTCTAAGTTAAGTTTATCAAAGAAATAGAAAATTCTTTTCCTCCCCCAAGGCAATAGGGTTAAGTGACTTTCAAGTGTCTGAGAATGGATTTCAACTCAAGTCCTTCTGACTCTGGGGCCAGTGCTCTATCAACTCCGCCACCTAGAAATATAAAATTCTTAAGACAAAATCAAATCTTCCAAATGCCAACCTTCTTTCCATCAAGGTTTCTGGAACACTCACTGTTTCTTAAAAATTGTCAGCTCATCCTAATCAAGGAGCTCAGGAAAACAGCATGAGATTATTACCTAAGTCACGTGATGGGATGAGGCCAACTCCCTCTCCTGATGTTCAGGTAACTTAGGAATCTCCATAGCATGGGGCAGCATTGGACACATTCCATCAGCTTGGCCTGTAGGCAGGGAGCTATCCAGCAGAGCAGACCTGATATCTAGCCAGCAGGGAGGGACCCTTCTTGGAGACTAAACAGAACTCATCTTTGTCACTGGATTATTGGCAATTCATCAGAGTGAGCATTCAAGACTTAGGACTGAACAGTGTAGAAAAGAGGTATGGCTCAATAGCAGTTATTTCTCCTCTTCTCCAGCCACCAGAATTCTTTCTCTTCTTAACCCACAGGCTGATAAAAAACAGAAAGAGGAGAGGGAGAAAATGAATAGGGGGAAGAGGGGGGAAAAAGGGAAGAAGGTGAGGAAAAGGAGGAAGAGGGGGAAGAAGTGGAGGAGGAAAAGGAAAGAAAAAAGGAAGAGGAGAAGGAGGAAGAAGAGGAGGAATAGAAGGAGGAAGGGAAAGAGGAGGAAAAGGAAGAAGAGAAAAAGAAGGAAGAGGAGGAGAAAGAGGAGAAGAGGAGGCAGATGGGATTTTTTATCTGTTTGGTCACCTAATAGAATAGAACAATGACTCTGTCTTCTTTAACATCTCTGGTTTCCTTCAAGGCTCAGATTGGACTGAGAAAGTCAGGGTGTCCCTCCTTCAGCTATCTTAGGCAGCCTGCTGTGGAGACTAGAGAACTGAATTTGCCTCTGGTGGCTATGGAGGAATAATTTCACCCTTTGTAGTATCAGTTTCCTCATCTGTAAAATGGGGACAACAGTACCTGTGATACTTGTTTCACAGAACTGTTGGGATAAAAACGACTAGAATTTATGTGATGCTTTTGAGGTCTTTGAAATGCTGTAGAGAGATTATCTTGCTTAATCCTCCCAGCTATGCTGGCACTATTATGATCCTCATTTTACAGATGAGGAAAGTGAGGCAGACAGGATCACAGAACTCAAAAAGGTCTGAGGAAATATTCAAAAATCAGATTTTCCTGACTCCAAGTCCAGTCTTGTCTGCACACTTACCTATGTGAACCTAGTTTGGATAATTAATTACCCTGGGTCCAGGTTCTTCAAATGTCTAAATTGAGGCAGTTGGGTTTGCTTGGTCTTTAAGGTTCCTTCCATTTCTAGGTCCTTGACCCTCTGAGTCTAGAATAGCTGTATATAAACATTTGAAGGGTTGTCTCATGGAAGGAGGCAGTGGCACAATGGAAAGACACATCTCCTGAATAAGAAGATTTAGGATCCAACCCTACCCGTGAGACCTCAATTAGGTAAGCCATTTCATACCCTTGGACCACTGTTTTGCCCTAACTAGAATGAGTGGGGGGTTTCTACATGGCCTCTCAGGTCCTCAACTGTTTCTAAATCCGTGTTCTATGAACTAGTCCCCAACACTCAAGAGGCTTAAATTCTCTTCATGAATAAATAAGCAAGGATGGGAGTGAGGCAGAAATCAGATGAAGAGCTCAGGGAATATTTGATAAAGAGAGGAAGACTTAGGAAGTGTTTAGTTGGTCTTTGAAGGATGATAAAAGGCTAAATAAATGGAAACATTAGATACTAGACAAGAGTCCAAGTATTCATATTCCCATTTTACAGATGAGGAAAGTAAGTTCAGGGAAGTTAGGTTCAGCCTATTTTTTCTTCATCTGTCATTGGAATTTTGATTTTAAAGCTGGAAGTTGCCATGGAGTCTGATCCCCTCATTTTATAAATGAGGAAACTATGGGGAAAGAGGGAAGGAAATGAGTTGGAAAAGCTCACACAGAGAGTAAGAGACAGTCAAGGATCTGAATCCAAGTCTTTTGACTTTAAATTTAGCACCTTATCTACTTCAGTCAGTCAATAAATACTGATCAAATAATTACTATGTTCCAGACACTGGGCTAAGCAGTAGTAGATATAAATATGAAAAAGAAATAGTCCCTGCCCTCAAGGAGCAGGGTTGGGGAGAGAAGGGACATGGTGCAGGGTGGGAGAGGGGCATGATGGAGAAATCCAAAGGAATATAAACTGTATGAACATAATTATAAAACATTTATCACCCAAATAAAGTCAGATTTAAATAATTGGAATAGTGTCAAATGCTTATGGTTAGGTCAAGCTAATATAAAAAAATGACATTTTTACCCAAATTAAATTACTTATTCAATGCCATACCAATCAAACTACCAAATAACTATTTTACTGAGCTAAAAAAAATAATAAAATTCATCTGGAGCAACAAAGGGCAAGAATAGCAAGGGAACTGATGAAAAAAATGTGAAGGAAGGTGGCCTAGCTCTATCAGATCTAAAACTATACTATAAAGCAGCAGTCATCAAAACTGCCTGGTACTGGTTAGAAATAGAGTAATGGATCAATGGATTAGGTGAGGTTCAAAAGAAACTGCAGTAAATGACTACAGCAATCTGCTATTTGACAAACCCAAAGTCATCAGACTCTGGCATAAGAACTCACTATTTGACAAAAATTGGTGGGAAAACTGGAAAATAGTATGACAAAAATTAGGTATAGATTCACATCTCACACCCTATACCAAAATAAGGACAAAATGGGTACAGGATATAGACATAAAGAGTGATACCATAGATAAATTAATAGACCAAAAAATACTCTATCTATATGATCTATGGAAAAGGATAAAGTCATGACCAAAGAATCAGAGCACATTATAAACTGCAAAATGAATGATTTTGACTATATTAAATTAAAAAAGTTTTCATACTAATAAAATCAGTGCTGCGAAAATTAGAAGGAAAGCAGAAAGCTGGGAAATAATCTTTACAACCAGGAGTTCTGATAAAGGTCTCATTTCTAAAATATATAGAGAATTGTATCAAATTTATAAGATCACAAGTCATTCCCCAATTGGTAAATGGCAAAAGGATAATGAACAGACAGTTTTTAAATGAAGAAATTAAAGATATATATATATATATATATATACATATATTCATATAAAAATGCTCCACATTGATTAGAGAAATACAAAGTAAAACAATATTGAGGTATCATCTCATACCTATTATTAGCCAAAGTGAGGAAAAAGGGAAGATAATCAATGTTGAAGAGGTTGTGGGAAGATTGGGACATGGATTTGCTGGTGGAGTTGTGAATGGATCCAACCTTTCTGGAGAGCAATATAGAAAGAACTATGCCCAAAGAGCAATTACACTGTTCATACCCTTTGACCCAGCAATTCCAATTTTAGGTCTATATCCAGAAGAAATTGTAAAAAATGGAAAAAGTTGCACATGTTCCAAAATAGTCATAGCAGCTCTTTTTTTAGTGGCAAAGAATTAGAAATCGAGGGAATACCCATCAATTGGGGAATGACTAAAGTTATAGTACATGAATACTATGGAATATTATTGTTCTATAAGAAACCATAAATAGCCTCTAGAGAAGCATGGAATGGCTTACGGGATCTGATGCTGAGTAAAGGGAGTAGAGTCAAGAGAACAATGTGTACATTGACAACATTATAAGATGAACAACCTTGATGGAAGCAACTCCCCTCTACAGTCCAGAGAGCGAGGACATCTGTATTTGACTGGTTATGGACTATATTATCCCCAACCAGAGGAAGAAAAACAAAACAAAACGAAACACACATTTCATTTCATTCATTTATAAATGAACAATTTATAAAAATTATCTTTAAGTATCTTTTTCCCTCAATCCTAATTCCTCATGCCAAAAAATACTAATTTGTAAATATGTTTTTTTTTTAGGTTTTTGCAAGGCCTTTGCCTTGCAAAGGGGTTAAATGGCTTGCCCAAGGCCACACAGCTAGGTAATTATTAAGTGTCTGAGACCGGATTTGAACCCAGGTACTCCTGACTCCAGGGACGGTGCTTTATCCACTATGCCACCTAGCCACCCTGTAAATATGTTTAATAAAATATATATGTAAAATGCTAACCTGACTATTCCCTGTTGAGGGAAGGGGGGGTAGAAAGGGAGGACAGAGGGAAATTTTGTAACTTGGAAAAATGGATGCACATATGGATGAAAATAAACAGATAAATTTTAAAATAAAAAATGAATATAATGGGGTGGAAAATGAAGAGCTGATTGGATGACCAGGGCGCCCTCCTTGCATGAAGGCTTTGGAAGGAGTGCTTCAATCAGCTGTCCAGTCAGGGGGTGCTAAAAAGCATGAGAACCAAGGCTGATACAATCATACAGGATGATGAGATTCTTGGGAGTCATGATGGAGAAGTACTGTACCACACTGCTTCTGGCTCATACCCAACCCATTATTCCAGCCCCAGAGAAGGAAAAACCCATGGCAAGACAGGGATTAATGACTTAAGGGTGCTTTGTAAATCCCTCTTCTTGCATGAAGCCTCTCCATCCTTCAATGATGTCTTTTAATGACTGAACTCCTATGGCACTTTTTAGTGCTTTTGCCAATTAATCATGGGCAGTCTCATGACATCTCTTATACTGGGGTGTTGAACTGTGATTTATCTTCGCTAGGGTTTCCTTCATTTTTATGTTTTCTCTCTGATTCTTGGCTCTGTTGCTTACTAAAGGATGTAACCTTGAGTAAGTCACAGAATTATAGAATCTTATTCTCGGCACCCTCAGAGTCATGTAATAAGCCAATGTCTGAGACAGGATTAGAACTCAAGGCTTTCTGATTCCAAGTTCAACATTCTATCCACTATAACTGAACTGCCTAACTGCCTCTCATCCTGAGCTTGGCATTTCCTACCCCATTATCTTTGCATAGGCTATTTCTGGAATGTGCTCCTTTCTTAACTTTCACCTTTTTAGAATCCTTGGCTTTCTAGAAGTTTCAGTTGAGGCATCATCAATTTCTTAATCTGCCAGATTTTAAGCATTCTCTCCCTCCTTGAATTCTCTTTTATTTACTTATCTATCCCGCCCCCCCAACAGTAGAAGTAAGGGCAGGGGCTCTTTTTTCCTATTTCAAGGTCCTGAAATCTAGCATGTGTCTGGCACCTGATAGCTTCTTAATGGCTGCTAGATGAGTCAAATTGAATTTTCATAGAACACACCTAACCAGTCTTCCATATGAGGGAGTCATGAAAGTCGAGAAGGTAATACCATATCCCCTTGTCTTTTCTCCTCTTAAGATTCACATCTTCAGATCATCCAATATAGCACACATTATGAAGTCAGGCTTTCAGACCCTACTGGGGCTGATCAACTCCAGAGAAAGCTGGTATTCCATCTCCCCTTAGGGCTCTGGAGGAGGCAATGAAGACTTTGGGGATGATTTTCTCCCTTCCCCTCCCCTCCTCTCCCCTTTCTTTCCTTTCCCACTTTACCAATTATGATACATAACTCCAATTTCTGTAAACTGGGGACCAAAGTCACAAGTGAGACAGGTGGAACATTTGTGTTAGGGTATCCAGAGATGGTCAATGGTGTCACGTCTTTTCCCAGAAAGGATAGTATCTCTCTTAGGTGGTTTCCCACTCCTGATGTCATAGATAGTGGATACCAGTTAGTTGAGAGATTGGAAGATTTAAGCCCAGAAGTTTTGGGGAGTTCTAGGAGGAAGGATATGCCTCTCAGGAGGAGGGATGGGACTGGGGCACATCAGTTCTTTCTTAGATAACACTATCCCTTCCTCTCAGTTCAAATCTGCAGATCTATATATTTAGTTGAAGTCTCTCCGGAATTCTGAATCATCAGTAACCTTTTGGACACCTTGAACTGCATATTTTGTTGTTGTTCAGTTGTTTCCAGTCCTGTCTGACTCTCTGTGACCCCATTTAGGAAAGATCCTGGAGTGGTTTGCCATTTTCTTCTTCAGCTCATTTTACAGATGAGGAAAATGAGGCAAACAGGGTTGAGTGACTTGCTCAGTCACATGTTAGTAAGTATTTAGGGTCAGATTCCTGACTTCGGGACCAGTACTAGCTGCTAATATGGGATGTTCTCCAGGCATCTCTAGCTCAACTCATTTTTTTCTTCCACCTCCCACAAACCCATCCCTTTTCTGAGCTTTCTTGCTACTGTTGGATCTTTCTCATTTTTCTCCAGGCTACACTCCTTATTTTCCCTAACTTTTTTTTTAACAATGTCCCAGAAACCTCTTCACCCTGGGAGCTCATTACACCTTTGGATATTAGAAATCCCTGCCCCCCTGCAGTTTTTTTTCCCTTTGAATGGTTATTTCCTCCCAGAACCTCTTCTAAGGAGACCCAGACCAGCTAGGTTTTCATTCTCTTGACACCCCCCTCCCCTTTTCCAGCTATTTGAGAGTAGGAAGCATTTTTCTTTTTGCTAATAGTTTTATTCCTAGTCTTATCACAATATCTGACCCATAGTAAGACTTAACAAATATTTCCTGACATCACTCATTGTGAGCACAATCTTTCTAGTGTCTGTTTTTGTGTTTGAGTGGGGGGGGGGGGAATCTGGTGATGACTGAAAGTTGTAATTATGAGTTCTTTTCTTAGACCCAGTTCACTATCTAGCTAGTTTCTGTCCCCTATCTAAACCTATATATATGCTTTCTGCCATGCTTTCCCACTTCACCCCTGTTTCTCAGAATAAAGGCTAATATTTTTACTTGATTGAGAGACTCAATTCCATCCCATCTCCCCCAACAGATTGCCCTCTCCATCCTCCCTATTCTTTCACTTATTTCCAATATGTTCACGCCTACCACCATCCTGAAAAAAAACCTGACCTTCCATTAAACACTATCATCCTCTATCTCTTCTGTCCTTTGTACCTAAATTCTTTCTAAAGGCCATCTATAATAGGTACCTCCATTTTCTCTCCTCTTATTCTCTTCATAACCCTTTACAATCCAGCTTCCAACCTCATCATTATACTGAAATTGCTCTTAGTTACCAATGACTTCTTAATTGCCAACCTTTTGTCAGCTCTCATTCTCCTTAACCTCTCCATTTCCTTTGACATTTTAGAAAAGTATTCTCTGCTCTTTAATACTCGCTTCTCTCTAGGTTTCCAGGATACCCCTCTCTCTCATTCTCCTATCTATCTGACATCTCTTTCTTGTTTTCTTTGTTGGATCCTCCCCCAGATCATTCCCTCTAACTTTAGGTGTACCTCAGAGTTCTGTCCTGGGTCCTCTTCTCTTGAATCTTATACAAATTAACTTGGTGATCTCATCAACTTCCATGAATTTCATTAGCATTTCTCTGCTGCTGATTTTTAAATCCACCTGTTGTTCAGTCATTTTGTTGTGTGCAACTCTTCTGGGCCCCATGGACAGTAATGTCCATGGACTTTTCTTGGCAAATATACCAGAATGGTTTGCCATTTCTTTCTCCAGTGGATTGGTCAGCAGTCTAGCCACTGAATATACTTACATACATATTCCTACATTGATGGGCTAACTCAGTAGGTTGTCCATCCAATTGCATTCTGTTACCTGAGCAATCTTCATTTTTCATCCGCTTTGTTTCTCCAATGTATATGACTAGATTGATCTATTTTGAATAATCCTAGTTCTCAATGAGGAGTCCCCATAGAATTCTGTAGTTCAATGTCATCAATTTTATGCTAACAGCAAACAGGAGCAACTGGGGCACCCTTACTAGAGAATCCCTTTCCTATTTGGTCTCAGTACACAGAAGGATCTCTCCATAACACTGGCGACAACTTTAGGTGAACATGTGTCTCTCTGTTGGACACTTGTCTTGATGCTGCAGCTCAGCAGATTGTCAAACAAAGTTATCTCCATGGTTGCATCTGTTACAGGATCTTGTAGGCTTTCAACATATATGCATGAGAGATATTGTTTGTGGGAAGTCTGGAGAAATGCTATATAGATTTAAAAAACCCCACAGCACTGCCTCCACCTCTCTCTTCCAGATTCAGTTCAACTGAGAGAACTGTTTCTGAATTTGGAGCCATATACTTCCCCTATGAAATAAGTAAATTAGACCTAATAAATCACTTTCTAGTGCTGTGACTCAGTTTGTTTTTTCTGTAAAATGAGACGCTAGAATGAGATGACCTCTTAAGGTCCCTCCCAAATCCAAGTCTATGATCCTTTGAACTTTTCTTGGTCAAAGAGAGATTCTCCCTGAGAGTTATTGCTATGGAAGTTTTTCTGACCTTAGTATAGAAAGAAAGGATCTCTGTTCTCTGGTCTTTCTTTGGAATTGTTACTGCCCGAGGACTTGGAGAGAGACTGTAGGACTTTGCAGTGACTCCTACACACCTCCTGGCAGGCAGGGAAGCTTTGTGCCTTCAGAGAGGCTTTGAACCAGGTAGAATATGCCTCGGACACTCTTGGATAGAGGACGACCGCTGCAGGAGTCAAGAACTAGCCAGGGGAGGTTCTTTATAAACTGTCCTCAGTTGAACTCTGGCAGAAAGAAGGGAGGTAAGAGTAGCCCCATGGGTCTTTGTGTTCCATAGCCTTTCTCTGATAAGCCAGACAAGGAGAGGGCAGGGACCTGCTTGGAGCTGGGGCAGGGAGTTGTCCTTCGTAGGCACAGAACTGCCTAAGGGTGACGTGTTTAATATCAGAGAGCAGCTTGTCATCAGCCAAGAATGTTGATGAAGTGTCCACTGACAGACGCATGTCTCGGGCGGAAGGGGATTGAACTTCTAAGGAAAGAGGAAATGGGGAATGACCCATAGGTACACTAAAGGAAGATTTGGGTGTCTGGATTTTGAATTTTTCTTTCTCAAAGAAGGACTTTCTCTGATGGTTAACCAGGCAGACAAATATCAGCTGGTCTGTGGCAGAGACAGGGTTTGAACTAAGTCTCCTTGACTTTGAGGCTAGCCTTCTAACAATTTCCAATATGGAGACTTGCCAATGAAGGCCCTGGCCTTAAAACATACATTATATGCTCTTCTAGGAAGCAATTACACATAGGTTTGATGGATCTATTTCTGGAAATACATGATGAAGGGATTTCTCTTTTTTTGATTCAGCGCATGCTGAGGTATTCTCCAATGGTTGTCAAATCTTTTGCTTTCAGTAAACTATTATATTCTTAAAAGTGATTTAGGATCTCAAAAGTTTTTAGTGGGTTGTGTTAATACTTCCTTCATTCTCAAAGAAGACCCTGACATCAGGGTGGTGATGCCATGACAAGCACATGAATTGGATATGAGTGAGGGGGGGAGTTGTACTAAGTCACAGTCTCACTTTCTCCTCCAGAGCCAACTGGGTCCAATGGCCAGATAGGAATCAGGAGATGGTCTTGGATGTGAGACAGTCAGAGTTAAATGACTTTGTTCAAGGTCACACAGCTGATAAGTATCAAGTGCCTGAGGACAGATTTGAACTCAGGTCCTCAGGACTCCAGGGCTGATGCTTTATCCACTGCACCATTTACCATATTAGAAATTAAAATAACATAGCATTATTAGATTTTTTTATTATCATGGATTATTAGTATTATAAATTTAGTATTGTTAGTATTCTTATAGAAATTAAAATTTGATCTTGTGCACTTCCTAGAAGGATCTCAGCTATCTGCAGAGATTTCTGGATCATACTTTGAGAACTGTCGTTCTATTTCCTATTGGTGTATTGAAGGGTAAGGAAAGGTCTTTTAAGTGCCCACTGAGCCAGAACTGACTTTGAATAGCAAAGGATTGAACAGATCACTTTTTTCCCCTCTCTTTTCCTAGTGCTTTAGAATGAGAGGGAGAAATGATGTAAGTCTTTGGGAGGGGGAGAGGTAGCTGTCAGAGCTGCCTTACTTCTTCATTTATCTGCCACATAGCTGGCAAGGCATAGTGTCTCTCTTTCTCTGTCTTGTATTTCATTCTTTCCTAATTTTAGGTGAATGAGTATTGGAGAAGATTGGACCAAGCTGCAGCTTCATGAGCTTTGTTGTCTCTCTGGAGGAAACTTTCAAATCAATGAGATCACAGAGTCAGATGAGTAGCAAAGTTTCTATCCTGTTAAAGTTTGTGAAACACTTTGTAGAAAGGAGATATTTGAGCTTCACAACAATCCTGGTCTTTATGTATCTCAGTTTCCCCTGTTGTACATCATGGTGGCAGTGGAGGACTGGACATGGAGATAGGAAGGTTTGGGCTTTCATCAAACCTTAGACCCAATAGCTGTGTGAGCTTGGACAAGTCATTTACTGTCTTTGATCCCATTGGTCAATCAAGTTAACAAACATTTATTAACAACAGGGGATAAAATAGGGATAAAAGATGATTCTTACTCGCTAGGTGCCTACAATCTAATGAGGAAGAAAATAAGCAAACAAATATGTACAAATAAGCTATAAACAGGATAAATAAGGAATAATTGAATGAGGGAAGGTATTAGAATTAAGAGGTGTTGGAAAGATGGGGACCTCAGTTTCCTCTTCTGCAAAATGAATATAATAGTAGCACCTACTTTACAAAGTTACTCTAAGGCTCAGATGAAATATTCTATATAAAACACTTGATGTACCTTAAAGAGTTATTGAAATGTGAATTATTATTTTTATTGTGGAACAGTTGGACAATAGATTCTCTAAGCCCCTTCCAGCTGGTATAGTCCATGTTCTATGTCCCCAAACTTTCTTATCTATCTCTAACATGACAATGATAATGATGAGTCACATATAGTGCTCTAAGATTTGTAAAGTGTTTTATATAATTTGTATTTTTTGTTCACAACAATCCTGTGAGATGAGTACTAACCTATGAAGAGACTAAAGCCCAGAGAGGACAAATACCGAATGACAAGGCTAGGATTTGAATCCATATCCTTTGACTCTAGAGTTTTGGGGAGACACTAAGAAAATATATCATGGAAAGATCTGATGCTAAGACTGTATCACCTCTCGATTGGATGTCATGGAAACGATCAGTCATTGCTGTCAAATAAATCAAACTAGCCTTTCATCTGTGGATGTCCAAAACTGAACAGAACAGGCTAGGGAAAAAAAAGTCAGGCATCAAAGAGAAGTTTAATTTCAAAGTGAGGGGGGAAGCTTGCAAGGAAAGAGACAGATTAGACACGTGTGCCAGGGCCCCACCCTCAGTGGGGGCACCTGAGGCATTGTGAAGAGATCTCAGTATTTATAAGTAGTAAATTGTAGACTTGACAGTGAGGAGTAACTTTAACAATGAGACAAATTTCATTCATAGCAGGACTTCATGACTGGAGCATGAATACTTGTCCAAGCTTGTTTGAGCTCAGAGAATTCCTGGTCCTGATCAAAGCAGTACAAGAATTAATGTGATTTTGCTATAGGGTGAGATCATCAGGTTCTAACTACCTCTTGATAGAAGGGTGTCATACTTAGTGTTCAAAATGAGGCATATGACACATGAAGTCCAATGTAACAGTCAATTGCTTGTTTATGAATATTTGTTATTACAAGGATTTTTCTTTTCATTTTTCAAGTGGAGAGCATGGTATGTAGGAGAAAGAAAAAAATTGCTTGTTAATTGATATAAGATAAAATGAAAGTTAAAAAAATTCAATGACAGAACATTTTGATCTTTCTCATTTCTGGTCTCACCCATCTCACCATACTTGAGTGTGGAATTTATTTTTCAGTTTTATTTTTTATTTTAAATTTCCCATACAACAAAAAAAAAACAATCAAAGAAGCCAAGAAAATTTTACATGTGTACATACAATTGTAAAATCTCAATTATTTATAATTCATCAGTAATAGCTCTGCTCATGCCATTTCTTTGTTCAAAGATTGTCAGTGACTTTCTATTGCTGCCCAAATCAAGTCCAATCTGCTCTGCCTGCTTCCTGCCTTTTTTTCACTATCAGGTGGCATCTTACCTTGTTAGTGTTGTCAGATAGGGTGAATGGCATTTAAAAAACCTACAAAATCTCCCCTTGAAGCGAATCCATCAGAAAGACTGATAAATAGTATACAAATAGCCAGATATCACAACGGACAGACCACTAGACCTGGAGTTAGGAAGACATGATTTCAATTCTTTTTAAGTTTTTTTTTTTTTTTTGGTAAGGCAAATGGGGTTAAGTGGCTTGTCAAGGCCACACAGCTAGGTCATTATTAAGTGTCTGAGACCAGATTTGAACCCAGGTCCTCCTGACTCCAGGGTGGGTGCTTTATCCACTGTGCCACCCAGCCTCCCCCATGATTTCAATTCTTGATCTGGACACCAGTCATGAGACCCTGGGCAACTAATTTTTACCTCTGCCTTAGTTTCCTCATCTGTAAAGTGAGGATAATAATAGTACCCATTTCCCAGAGTTGTCATGAGGATCAAATGAGATAATATTTGTCTGGTGCTTTAGCAGAGTATCTGACATCTAATAATTAGTTAAATAAATGCTTCTCTTCCTCCTCCTCCCTCCCCCCAAAACCCACTGATTAAATGAATACTCTCAGTCTTACAAAAAGTATATGAGGTGCATGCCTCTTGTGCTTCACTGACATACCTGAATCCCTGCCTTGTCTTTGTTCAGAAAAATGGAACCTTTGGCCAGTGGAGGCAGCTGCCTGGCTGTGAATGGCCTCTGGACATTAGGGGAACATGGGTTTTTATACTGTTAGACAAAAGGAGTTTTCAAATGGACCAATTTTGGGATAAACAGATGAAGCTAGGAGAAGGGGTGGTGTCTTAGGTTTGAGGGGGCTAGTCCAAGATCAGAGAGGTGATCTATCTCTCTTATTCACCCATTCATCACCAATTAATAGTAAATGCTCTATAAATTAATATGAATCAATCCACCAAACATTTAGTAAGCACCAACTATGTCAAACAATCAACAAACATTTATTAAAAACCTACTGTGTAATAGACACTGACATAGACACGTTGTATAGATAAGAATGAAAAAACCACATTCATTAGGAAGAGAAATATATACATATATAAATAAATCCAAAGCAGATGCATTTTATGGAGAGAAGTTCAAGTGTAATAAGTGGGTTCTTTCTCTTTCTATCTCTCTTTCTGCTTGTCTCTATCTCTCTGTGTCTCTGTCTTTCCTCTGTCTCTCTGTCTGTCTGTCTTTGTGTCTGTCTTTCTGTCTCTGTCTCTGCATCTCTGTGTCTGTGTCTTTTTGTTTCTGTCTGTCCATCTCTCTCTGACCCTATCTCTCTGTCTCACTTTTTGTCTCTCTCAAACCCAGACTGCTGTATCTTTTCCTTGAGAAAATGAGGGCTTTGTGGCGTTCTCTCCTTCCATGCTTCTCTTCCACCACCAGAGTGGTGCCATAGTGCATAGGGTGGGGTCTGGAATCAAGAAGACTCATTTTCCTGAGTTCAAATTTGACCTCAGACTCTTACTTAGCTAGGTGACCCTGGTCAAGTCACTTCACCTATTTACCTCAGTTTCCTCATCTGTAAAAGTGCACTGGAGGAGGAAATGGCAAGCTACTATACAGTATCTTTTCCTAAGAAAACTCCAAATGGGGTCATCAAAGTTGGACATGCCTGAAAGACAACTAACAGCTCAAATTCTCATTGACTAGGTGTCTCCAATTAGAAGGCAGGTGACTAGAATCCTAGGTCCATTTAGCCAATGAATTAGTTTTTATTAAATTGGGTTTACAGGAACAAGTAAAAAGTTTCCCTCTGCCTCTAAAAATCTCAGTTGACTTCAAAGTGCTTCTCAAACATCACCTTTCTGAATGACCCTTTTGGAAAGCCCTCCAGTTTCTGGGTACTTGGGGTGTGACTCATGTACACAGCTTAGCATCTTGCTTGAGGCAACTACTTCAGGTAGAGAAGACTGGGAAGCCTGCTTCTGGGAGAATCCTGATCACAGATAAGGATGCTGCCTTGAAGAAACCATAGATCAAGGAAGACATATAGTGAACAGGAGTAAGAGATAATGCTGTAAGGGGAGAGATGGAGAGACTTCCTCCCCTCTGGAGCTTGTGGCTCCAGTACTTTTGGGGTATTTTCTCTCTTACACCACTTTGGTCTCTGGGGAGGGGGCAGGTTCAAAAATAGCACCAAGTTCTCATCCAAGGATAACATAACTCACAGATGTGTCCTTGACTTAGCTGTTACTGGCTTATGCCCAGAAAACCACTCCCAAGGTTATTTGCTTTTTAAAAAAAATTTATTCATTTTAAATGAGTTCAAATAAACTCCTTTCAAATAAATGAGTTCCAAATTCTCTCCTCCTTTCACCCAACCAATATGATGTCAATTATACATAGATCACTTGCTCCTTAGGGCATTGTTGCTACCCTGGTTCTGAAACTGAGAATCTGGGACATTGGGATGTTGAAGTTCCCAACCAGCTTCTCAGATTCACAGAACTGGAGGTGCCAGTCACTGAAAATGAAGAACCACCATGGGGATCCAGGAGCAAGGTTGTTCATAGGGCACCTTCCTTACCTGTCTTCAAGACTCCCTCAGAAGCAGGCTACGCAGGCTGCCTATTCAAGGCAGTTGTTTTAGCAAGATGCCAGATCTATGCATATGGTCACACCCCAGGGACACTAGCACTCGGGAGGACTTTCATGTAGAAAGGCGGTGTTTGAGAAACCCTTGGAAACCAACGGAGATTTTGAGAGTCAGAGGAGGGAAGGGAGTGAGGATTAAGCATGAAGGGCAGCCTATGCAAAAGAACAGAGATGAGAGATTGTTTGTCATATGTGAGGAATACCAATTAGACTAGGCTGGCTGGTCTAAAGAGTCCAGGGACATGGAGGGATGTGTCATAGAGGAAGACTGGCAAAGCAGTTTGGGGCCAGGCTACACCGAAGAATCTGTATTTAATTCTAGAAGTAATAGAGGACTTTTGAGCTTATTTAGTAAGGGAGTGATCTAGTCAGAACTCTCCTTTTGGAAGATTATTGTGGCAGCTGCATGGAGGAAAGACTTGGGACAGAAAGGCTGATTAAAGAGACTGTTGCAGTGGTTCGGGTGAGCCATGATGAGGACCTAAACTAGAGTGAGGACTGTGTGAGTAGAGAAGAAGGGACCTGGGTGACAGGTGCTTTAAAGCAGCAATAGATAAGTCTAAGACATTGCCTGGATGGGGTGAGGGAGAATGAGGAATCCAAGATGACACTGGGGAGTGCAGTGAAGAAGCATTTGTAAATCACTGTATGGAAACTCCTCTGTGGCTTACTCAAAGCCCTTCACAAACTGGCTCCTTCCAGTCCTCTTCTTCTTCATTGTATCATACTCTACGATCCTGTGACATCGACCCTTGCTGTTCTTCCAACAATATGTCCTGTCTCTGGTCTCTGGGCACATCCATGGGCATTTCCAGGTTGGAACTCTCTCCTTCCTCATCTCCCGCTTCTGGCTTCCTTCCAGACTTAGCTAAAAGTCTCATCTTCTGCAGTAATTCTGTCTCTGCATTCCTTAATTTTATCTATCTATCTATCTATCATCTATCTATCTATCTTAGTTTTTTTGCAAGGCAGTGGGGTTAAGTGACTTGCCCAAGGTAATAATTATGTGTCTGGGACTGGATTTGAATTCAGGTCCTCCTGACTCCAGGGTTGGTGCTCTATCCACTGCACCACCTATTCCTTAATTTTAGCACCTTTCCTCTGAGATGATCTTCAACTGATCCTCTCTATGGCTTGTTTTGGACACAGCTATTTGCATGCTGCTTTCCCCAGTGGATTGTGGGATCCCAGAGAGCAGAGGCTATATTTGTCTTTCTTTGTGTCTTCAGGGCTTTGCACAGTGTCTGGGTCTTAGCACTATGGGCTAAGGATTGTGTCAGGTTCTGCTGGAATGCAGAAGTGGATTAGTCTCCTTCTTAAGGAAGCTAGGAAAAAACTGTCCAGCACACCATTAGTGAATATTCTAGAAGAGTTTATTGAAAGATAAAGTAGCCAGGCAGATTTAGAATGAATAGTGAGTGTGTTATTCAGTTGTTTCAGTCAAGTCTGACTCTTTGTGATGCCATTTTAAGGTTTTCTTGGCAAAGACAGTTGGCAATTTCCTTCCCTAGCTCATTTTATAGATGAGGAAACTGAGGCAAATAGGGTGAAGTGACTTTCCCAGGATCACACAGATAGTAAGTGTCTGAGGCTGGATTTGAATTCAACTCCTTTTGATTCCAGGGTTGCCACTATAGATAGATAGAGAAGGGCCTGAATTCAAATGCGACCTCAGACACTTAGCTATCAGACCTCCTTAAGGAATTTTCAAGACTGGAGAGCTCTTGGTCTTCATCTCACAATGTCAATACAAGCATCAGGACCCATTTGAGGGTCTCAGGGTGGATTTTTGGAATTTGTGGACTAATGGAATTTGTGACTAATTGCTTTTTTAAAGTGTAGAAAACAAGCTCAGGTTTTGATATAGTTTATAAACACATGTTTCTTTTTCAACAGACCTTGAAGTCCCAAGATCACTAAATGGTATGGGTACACATGACTGAATCCTGAGAATGTATTTTATGAGCTCAGGATTGTTTTTCCAAGAAATTCTGTCTCAACCTTCCATCCCCTCATTTGCCTCAGAAATGGCTGTTTTTGGCAGGGTGCCATCCTGGGGGATGGGGAGGAAAGGCCTATGATGGTTCCTTATAATTAACTCAAGGTGACACACATTCATGACCTTGACAGGCAAATGTTTTCACAGGGTGGGCAGCCTTTGTCAAACTCCGGATGTAGATGATTTATCTTGAGAAGAACCTTGGAAATACTGATTCTCATTTTTGAGAAGGCTCCGACAAGGGCTAGTTGTGTCCTACTCTTTGTGACCCCATTTGGAGTTTTCTTGGAAGAGGTACTGGAGTGGTTTTTCATCTTCTTCTCCAGCTCATTTTACAGATAAAGAAACTGAGGCAAACAGGTGAAATGACTTGCCCAGGGTCATAAAACTAGGTAGTATCTGAGGCTGGATTTGAATTCAGAAGGATGAATACAGAAGGATCTTCTTTGACACTTAAGTGCTTTACTAAGCAATTGCAATAAATGTTGGTTGATTAGAAGGGAGCTTAGATCAACAAACACCAGAGATGTTACAGAGATATTTTTCCATTTGTTCAATGAGGAGGTTGACCTGAATGACCTCTGAGCTTCTTTTTCATATATAATTTTTTGTGATCTCATATAAACATATATGAATCATTTTATAGAGTTATATATACATCCATATTTGTTTATGTACAAACATATCTATGTATTTCTATATCTATATATATATAAACATGTCTATAGATAAGGCTTTAAAATGATCTCTGAAGCATATCTTTATGTGACATGAAATGAAATTCAATATCTTTTTTTTAGGTTTTTGCAAGGCAATGGGGTTAAGTGGCTTGCCCAAGGCCACACAGCTAGGTCATTATTAAGTGTCTGAGGCTGGATTTGAACTCAGGTCCTCCTGACTCCAGGGCTGGTGCTCTATCCACTGCACCACCTAGCTGTGCCTGAAATTCAATGTCTTTAACAAAATCAAACCTTCCTCTTCACTCTCCTGTCCCATTCGATATGTTTCCAGATCCCATCATTGCAGTTATTCTATTTGTAGAACATTGTTATAATCAATATGTCTTGGGTTGTCCCCATTCTTGCCTCACTCCACAGAAATCTGGTGGAAATTCAATGTCACCAGAATGGGGGCATCTGCTCTTTGGGCGTCAGAATACTGGGCTCTCCATTTCCTCTCTCCTTTTCCTATTCTTCTGCACCTGGTGGTTATCTCAGATGTGATAGAAATGGGCCTCCTAAACAAACTCTGTCTTCCTTGACTAGCCAAGAGCAATGGAAGGAACAGAAATCTGTAGGGGACAAAGATGCCAATGAAACTGAGTGTGGTGGAGGAAGGGGGCAGAAGGGAAAGAAACTTTGACTAAAGCCATTTGGAAACAAGCAGCCTTAGGGGTGTCTAGGGGACCTTGGCTGGTGGCCCCCTCTGATTGGGAGGTATAACTGTGGGTGATGCTAATGGTTATCCCTGAAGCGGTTTGGCATCCATGCACTCTCAGTACATATAGTTCCTTCTGATATGGCAGAACTCTTGTCTCTCACACTTTGAAGTCATAATTAGAAGGCAGGAGTTGTCTTCATTAAATTATGCATTAGAGACAGTTGGGTGTAGAAATAGCACCTTTCTGATGGTTTAAAAGCATTGCTCCATTCCAATGGGTGTTTATCCTAAATTAAAATCCCTGGAAGATATAGCCATTTTAATTAACAATTTGGCCAGTTAAGACTGTGAGTTTTCCTTGTTGGGAAGATAGTTAAACCAATTAAATCTGAAGACAATGCTTTATATAGAGGCCTAATGAGGGTTTGACTGTGGGCTCACCCCTAAATATTCCCAAGGCAACCGAGCTCCATCTCTGATCAGCTCAGACACTGCTTCTGGTTAATGTCCTGTCTCTGCCTTTGGTAGCCTGGATCTATAGCATGCCAGAGCTGGGAGGGGGCTTAGGACAGGTAATGTCAGGACTGAGGGGTCTTAAAACAGGGAATGTCAGAGCTGGGAGGGACCTTAGAACAGTGGATGTCAGGACGGGGGGGGAGCTTAAAACAGGGATGTCAGAGCTTCAGGGGAGCTTAGAACAGAGGAGCCAGAGCTGGGAACTTAGAATGGGGATATCATGGCTGGAAGGGAGTTTAGAACAGAGGACATCAGAGCTGGAAGGGGTCTTAGAACAGGGGATGTCAGAGCTGGGAGGGAGCTTAGGGCAGGAATATCAGGACTGGGGGGGGGAGCTTAGAACTCCTTCCTTCCCTTTGCTGTCTCTGTCTGCCTGTCTCCCCTCCTCACCCCCCAGTAAGCAGTGAAATACCAGGTCTCCTTGTAATACCTTTATACAGTGGTTGCTGCAATTTAATATATGAGACACTGCATCACAGTCCTGAGGTTCAGAATTACCTGGAAGTAATCATTTCCTAGAGGGTTGGTAGTAAACACTCTGTCATGGAGCTATAGATTGTCTCCTGTCCTCATCCATCAGCCCCCAGGGGAGATGTGATAGTGAATAATAGAGGAAGAATGGGAAAGGACTGATTCTCACCAGCTCTGTTGGCAGGTTTGTGGGCAGAGAGCAGTCTGCTGGCTGGGGTCACTTTGGTTCGGATGGGGTTCAAAACCCTGGGTTACTCAGCTTTAAGTCATGGGGTGGGGTGGGACAGATCTTAATTACCTCTGCTGTAGCTGGAGGGGATTGGATGAGGGAATTGAGTTCTAAGTTTTTCCAGTTTTAGGAAAGAGTAGATTTGGACTTTGAATTCTGGTTCTTTCCCCAGAGAGCCGTGTGACTTTGGGCTAGTCATTTTATTCATCTGGATTTCCCTCAGGCACCTGAGGACCAGATGGCTTCACAAATCCCTTCTGGCTCTCTGTAACTGTCATCCTAGGCTTCCAAACCCAGTTCTGGGCATAGCTCTCTTCTGCTCAGAAAGCTTCAGAAACTCCCTACTGTCCTTAGGAACCACAACACACCTACTATGTGTCGGCCACAGGCTGAGTTTTTCCAAATATCATCTCACTTAGGAGAAAATCGAATACAAACTCCTTTGTTGGTACAAACCCTTTTAAATTTAATGTAATTAAAATGATCCAATTTATGCTTTACTGTTTGGCAATTAAAAAAACTTTACAATTAGCTCCAATCTATCTTTCCAGACATTTTCCTTTGAAATCACCAAGGATTTGTGTGTATGCTGATTTGATTCAGAGAATCTCAGCTTGTTCTCCAGAGAATTTCTTTACCATTTTGTCCTTGGCCACCAATGATGGTGAAATGATTTTCATGGTGTGTTTTTTGTAGTCGCAAATATTTAATGTTAGTATTTCAATGTGGGATGATCAAATATCCCGTGAAATAATGTTTCTCGTTGCTTCTGGGCATAGGAGAAATTCTCGTTGCTGACGCCTTTCTTTGTTTTTCCAAGGAGGATGTGGGAACTGTCTTTCCATTTATCAGCATCTTGTTTCTTTTGCGGTTAACTATATAGTAAGAGTGTCAAGATAGATTTGGTTCAAGATGGATATGATGGGAAACAGGTGGTAGTTCAGCAGCTAAAGTACAAAGTGTGAATTCAGAAAGATCAGAGTTCGAATCCATTCTCTGATACTTAATTGTATGACCTTGGGTGAGCTGTTTCATCTCTGTTTTTTCCATTAGAGAATGAGAATAATAATAGCATCAATCTTGGGAGGATTAAGTAATTTATATATAAAAATGCTGATATCGCATGTAGTAGAGGGTTGGTAGTAAATGTGTATTCCCTTTCTTCCCACTGTAACATGAATTAATTTGGTTTTCTGGGTTCCAGTTTCCCCATCTGTACACAATCTTCCACAATCCTCCAGCTAATGTTCTTGTGAGGAAAGTGTCCATCAGACTGCAGTCAGTCAGCATTTATTATATGCTTACTGTTTATCAGATCATGATCTAAGCTCCGGGGATCAAAAGAAAGGAAAAAAAAATATGATCCTTTCTTTCAAGCTCACATTCTAATGGTGAGGCAACTCCCATCAACATTTATTCAAAATGCCTACCATATTCCAGGGAAAGTTCATCTTCATGAGTTCAAATGTGGCCTTAGAGATTTATTAGCTATGTAAGCCCCAACAAGTCACTTAACCATGTTTGCCTCAGTTTCCTCATCTGTAAAATGAACTAGAGAATGAAATGGAAAACCACTCATTTTTTTGACAAGAAAACCCCAAATGGGATCATGAAGAATTGGACAAAACTGAAAAATGACACCAGCACCACCACCCCTATGGGTACCACCACCACCACTACTACCGCCACTGTACTATGGTCATGTACTGTGTTAAACATTGGTGAAAGCCAAACCACAGTGCCCTGCCTTTAGGGAACTCACAGTCTAATAAGGAAGACACAATTCAAATGATGTACATTTTAAACAAGACCATCTTAGAAGAAGAAGGCACTAGAAGCCAAAGAGGGAGGGGACATTCTTATAGGAGATGGGATTTGACTGATAAACTGTAGAATAATATAGAGATGTGAGATGGTAGCAGGTTCCTATTCTTCTTCTTCTTCCTACTTTCTTAGTCTGGGAAGATGTGAGAAAAGTATAAAGGACTATTACCAACCATTTAAAGATCAATGTGGCCATTCATCATCCACAAACCACACTATTTATTTGTGGCTTCACTGTAGTACATCCACGGGGAAGGATTCATGAAAGTGAATGGATTGGAAGAGATTGCATGCCATCTGAAAGAGTTCACCTTGCAGTTGTTTGCGGGGTGCATTCACCTGCTTAATGAGGAAGTAAGGAGTCCATTTTCCATAAGGGTTTATTAAAGGTATAAATTAAAATATTAAGACAGATGGGAGAAGTGCCGAGAAAAACCATTTTCTCCATTAACTCAACAAACAGACAAGCCTCCGAATACTGCTGAGGGTTGTATTACAAATGGGAAAAAGGAGGCTCTGAGAAATCAACAGCTCTCTCAAGTCCTGGGTAACGTCTGTACGTGTGTATTTTGCTGCATAATTTCTGTTGAGGACTTGAGTATTAGATTTATCAGCAGAATAATGGGGCTGTTAATACCTGGTGGCATAATTAACACTGATAAATGAGCTTCCCCTTTAGAATTTAAAGCACTAAGATATGCCAGAGAGGGAGATGGTTGCAATTCCAAAATGTTTTGAATATTCACAGAGACCTTCAAGGGAAGGAAGGCACTGTATTTTGATCAACCCTGTGCCTCTGGGATCTGGGTTCTTTGGATGTTTTGTGGGTTTGGATTTCTGCATCAGCCCTTATAAACTCTAATACCATAGTCAAGTTCTTTAACTTTCTGGAGCCTAAGTTTCTTCATCTGTAAAATGGGGATAATGCTATTCAGATGACCTATTTCCTAGAGGAAGAAAGTGTTTTGTAAACCTTAAAGTGCTGTAGAAATGTAAATTAGTATGGTTGTTATTACTTGCCACTCAGTCAATTTCTGACACCCTGTGAGTAGATTTTTTTCTGGGCAAATTCCTCATCATTCCTCCATAATCATAGAGTAGATTTCTGAACCCTGAGGATTATGGAATTTTGGAATTGGAAGAGATTTTGGACATAATTTAAAAAATATTTTTCCTCTTTTTTCAATTGAGGGAACTATTTTGGAGAGGAAGGGACTTAGGATGCCAAGATCATAGGCTGAGCTAGAAAACAACTTCAAAGTTATTATCTGCTGAATTCAACCATCAGAGGGGCCACCTGTCTCTGACCCCATTGCTGCAGCAGATTCAAACTAGATGGAGCCATCTGCTCCATCTCTGAAAATTCCTGTTATTTCACCACTCCTTAGTCTTCTCTTTCAGTTGCTATGCAAAATAACTTATGTAACTGCTTCTCTGGACTGTGTCCTCCATGAGACTCCATGAAGTCCATGGACTTCAATTTTCTCTTTCTACAGACAGAGTGGGTTGGATTAGATGGGATTCTATATTCTCTATAGGTCTAGAGCTTGGATTGTATGATGATGAAATGTATGATGAAACAACCTTCTGGACCCTTCTCAGCTCTCTAGCATATGACCCTAAATGCCCTTTGCAGGGGCAGGAGCCCAAGATACCCTCTTCCCTGGCTATTTTATTTTATTTTTTTAGGTTTTTGCAAGGCAAATGGGGTTAAGTGGCTTGCCCAAGGCCACACAGCTAGGTCATTATTAAGTGTCTGAGACCGGATTTGAACCCAGGTACTCCTGACTCTAAGGCTGGTGCTTTATCCACTACGGCACATAGCCACTGCTTCCCTGGCTATTTTAAAGTCCCAGCTGACATCACACCTTCTAGAGGAAGCCTTTCTATGTCTTTCTCAAAGCACCGGCCTACCCTTTACCAACTATCTTCAATATATCCTGTCTATAGCTTGTTTATCCAGAGTTATTTCTATGTTGTCTCCCCCATTACATTGTGAGCATCTTGAGGGCTAGGACTGTCTTTTGTCTTTCTTTGTATCACTAGGGCTAGACGTCACTAGGGCTGTGTGACCTTGGGCGAGTCTCTGGTCATCCTGATCCATATCAGTCACTGGAGATAGATGGCTCTAGAGGAAAAAATAAGGCTGGTAAATTAGTACAGTACCCCTTCACTTGAATTCAATTCATGCGCATGTCATGGAAATATCATTTATGTTATGGTCTTGGGGAATAAAATAGAAAGAACTAGTACAGTGCTTAGAATACAGTAGCCATTTAATAAAATGGTTGTTGACTGATCAACTCTATGACATCAGGCAAATCCTTGGATCTGCTTCTTCATCTGTAAAATGAAAGGTTTGGTCTACATCAGTGATAGAAATTGATCTATATGATTTGCATATTGGCTTAGAAAACCACAAATTAACATTATTTATGTTGTTTTATGGGCAGTTAGATGGAGCAGTGTATAGAGTATTAGGCCTGAAGTAGGGATGACCTGAGTTCAAATCTGAACTCAGACACTTATTAGCTATGTGACCCTGGGCAAGGCATTTAACCCTCTTTACCTTAGTTTCCTCATCTGTACAATGAACTGGAGAAGGAAATAGCAAACCACTGCAGTATGCCTTCTAAGTGATGTCCAAATGAATCCCAAAGAATCAGATGTGAATGAAAAACAACTGAATGACAACATGCTGCATTGTATTTTATTTATATTATTAGGATTTCTCAGTTATATTCTCATCTAGTTCATGTTTCATGCAGCAGTGTTATTGGGTTTGCATCCTATTGTTACCTCTGCACTAGATGACCTCTGAGGTTCTTAGAGATTTATGAACCTAACAATCAACTTTTGGATAATTTCCACTATGGGATTATTTATGATTCAAATCATCTCTGTCACCATGACTATAGGTTTATCCTTTGGCCCTTCCATTTCTTTTTTCAGTCCTCTTTTCCAGAAGGCAAGTCTTCTCTCTCTTTATGGCTATGCCTGGCCTCCTCCTTTATGGAGGAGCTCAGATGGAAGAGTTCCAGGTAAAAAGTGAGTGGGTTAGTATTTTGGGAAATCTTGTTCAAAACCAGTCTTCTTTTATGTCTCTTAGTTAATCAGTCCCTGAGAGCACTTAATTAATTTTATGCCATTTAAAAAAGAGGCCTGTCAACATCCTATGTAGATTTTAAATCAATTTCTGGGGAAAAATTAAAAGAAATGGTAACCAACCCAAACTACCCTAAAACCAAATACCACACTTCATACATAATGTCACTATATCTATTCATATATGCAATCTGTACATATTCACATATGCATGTATACAAATTTACTTATTTATTTTTAAGGCATTTGCATGCTCCCTTGTCATATCAAAGGTACTTGTGAGGGGTACTGGAAAGGATGCTAGATCTGAGGTCAGTGGTCCAGGTCAGAGTGTCCTCATTTTTCCACATACCACCTATGTGACTTTGGGCAAGTCACTTAAGTTTTTTGATCTTTCTCTAGAAGGAAGCTCAGTTTATCATTTGCAAAATGATGGGTTTGGACAACATCAAGCACCCAATCAACAAACCATTTATTAATCACCATCTATCGGCCAGTCATTGAGGTGTATCTGGGGTGTAGTGAGGTATAAAGATAAAGCGAGGTCCCTCGTAGGACCTACAGTTGAACATGAGATATAGGCACAAATGTCTTTATTGTTTAAAAAGATCTCTCTGTAAATGCTTATTGTAGTGAGACACTTGGTGACAAGTGATGAGAACTCCAGTGTAGAGTCAGAAGGCCCTGAGTTCTGCTATAGCCTCTGATACTTCCCATTTGTGTGATTCTGGGCAAGTCATTTAACTTCTGCCTGTTTCCTCAACCATAAAATAGGGATAATAATATCACCTACCTCCAAGGGTTGCTGTGAGTTTCAAATGAGAAGGTTAAAAAATTCTTAACATAATTTCTGGCATATAGCACTTGCTATATTATGAGGACAGGTAGGTGATTCGGTGGATAGAGTGCTGGACCTGGAGTATACTTACTAGCTAGGTGTCCATAGGTAAGTCACTTTACCTTTTTTTGCCTTAATCCACTGGAGAAGGAAATGGCTAACATCTTGTCAAGAAAACCCCATGGACAGTTTGGTCCAAGGGGGTCATAAAGAGTCAGATATCACATATAAAGCATACATACATACATACATATATATATGCATTTATAAACATATAGCTAGACTTTATAGCTAGACTAGACAGATGGATGATAGACAGATACATAGATAGATAGATAGGTGAGGTAGATAGACTTGATAGAAAAAAGAAAGATAGATAAATAGACAGATAGACAGATAGAGAGACAGGCAGAATAGACAGACAGACAGACAGACAGACAGACAGATAGATAGATAGATAGATAGATAGATAGATAGATAGATGGATAGACAGATTTAATCCCTTCCCTTCCCATGTTCAGTATATAAGATATGCTCAAGGTGCCATTGGAAAAAGGAGGAAGGAAGGTTTGTTTCCTGTAGGGCAGTGAGAGAGAGGAGTGTCCAAAAGGCTTTAAAGAACCAGACATGGAGATCTGGTAGGGCTTCAGCAAGGGAGATGATGCAGAGGGCAGATTCTTGGCAGAGGGATTCACAAAAGTGTGATGGGCCTTCCCCAGAACCCTACAATGATGGGTGATATTTGGTTTCTCTCCCATCCACCTTGATATCAGAAAACTTCCCAGAGACTGGTTGAATTCCTTCCTTTCCCTTCCTGGTATCACATAGGTTACCCTTTCGAGTGTGCCAACTATAAGAATCTATAGTTTTCAACATTGATGGGCTCATCCAGTTCTTTCTTTCTTTTTTTTTATTTTGCAAGGCAATGGGGTTAAGTGACTTGCCTAAGGTCACACAGCTAGCTAAGTATTAAGAGTCTGAGGTTGGATTTGAACTCAGGTCTTCCTGACTCCAGGGTTGGTGCTCTATCCACTGCACCACCTAGCTGCCCCCATCCAGTTCTTTCTGCAGTGCCCTGTTCCCTCCTCCCCTCTCCCATTAAGTACTGGATCTTAGGTCTGGAGTTTGCCATGGGGTCCAACCTCCTCAGAGATCCTAGCCTTATCACCTCAAGCCTGGACTGTGACAATAGCTTCCCTGCTCATTGGTTTCCTTGCCTTGGTTACCACTTCAATGCATCCTGGACTTTACTAGAAGAGTCATCTTTCTATAACCAGGTTTGATCATGTAACTTCTCTCCCACTCCCCAATAAACTCCCATGGTTTTTAATTCCCTCCTGGATCAAATGTTTGACTTAATAAAGCACTTACAACCTGTCCCCTTTCTCCCCTTTTGGATTTTCTACTTATTTATTTCTATATGTCCTTTGATCTTGTGATTCTGGCCTCTGACACCTTTACTGATTCTCCTTAATGAGAAAGCCTTCCTTCTACTGATTACTGTTGCTCAGTCATTTTTCATTTGTGTCCAACTCTTCATGACCTCATTTGAGGTTTCCTTGACACTGGATTGTTTTACTATTTCTTTCTCAAGTACCTTTCATAGATGAGGAAACTGAGTCAAACAGGGTTGAAATAACTTGTCAAGGGTCACACAACTGCTAATTGTCTGAGGTCACATTTGAACTCAGGAAGATGAAACTTCCTAACTCTGGGTATCTACTGCATCACTTAGCTGCTATTGATTATAACTCCAGTTTATCCTGTATATATCTTGTTTAATGCTATCTCCTCTATTAACCTATGAGCCCCTTGAGAGCAGGAGCTGGTTTTTGACTTTCTTTGTATCCTTAGGACTTAGCACAGTGACCAGCAGGTAATAAGTGCTTCATAAATATTTGCTGAATCTAATTCTGTGTTTGCAAGATTGCTGAGTTTTTCTTCTAATTCTAGATTTTGGCAGACAGAATCACATAAAATCAGCACCATCATCTTTGGACAGTTTCAACCAATTAATCATCAAGTTGCTCTATTCACATTACTTATCTATATATCAAAGCATGTGAAGTCTTCCACTGGTGGAATGGGCTGGTGGACTCATTCTACCAGTAATGAAGCCAGCTGAAGCAGGTGCTAGGGAGTACTTGGAGCTTGGTTAGACATCAAAGACACCAAGATTATCCACTGCATCTAGTGACATCACCA